>NC_090768.1:21614106-21619106 GCF_036898095.1 Palaemon carinicauda
CAGCCTAACAAGGGACTCAACCGAGTTCAGCTGGTACTGCTAGGGTGCCACAGCCCACCCTCCCACATTTTCCACCACAGATGAAGCTTCATAATGCTGAATCCCCTACTGCTGCTACCTCCGCGGTCATCTAAGGCATCGGAGACAGCAGCAGGGCCTACCGGAACTGCGTCACAATCGCTCGCCATTCATTCCTATTTCTACCACGCTCTCTTGCCTCTCTCACATCTATCCTCCTATCACCCAGAGCTTTCTTCACTCCATCCATCTACCCAAACCTTGGCCTTCCTCTTGTACTTCTCCCATCAACTCTTGCATTCATCACCTTCTTTAGCAGACAGCCATTTTCCGTTCTCTCAACATGGTCAAACCACCTCAACAGATTCATATCCACTCTAGCTGCTAACTCATTTCTTACACCCGTTCTCACTCTCACCACTTCGTTCCTAACCCTATCTACTCGAGATACACCAGCCATACTCCTTAGACACTTCATCTCAAACACATTCAATTTCTGTCTCTCCATCACTTTCATTCCCCACAACTCCGATCCATACATCACAGTTAGTACAATCACTTTCTCATATAGAACTCTTTTTACATTCATGCCCAACCCTCTATTTTTTACTACTCCCTTAACTGCCCCCAACACTTTGCAACCTTCATTCACTCTCTGACGTGCATCTGCTTCCACTCCACCATTTGCTGCAACAACAGACCCCAAGTACTTAAACTGATCCACTTCCTCAAGTAACTCTCCATTCAACATGACATTCAATCTTGCACCACCTTCCCTTCTCGTACATCTCATAACCTTACTCTTACCCACATTAACTCTCAACTTCCTTCTCTCACACACTCTTCCAAATTCTGTCACTAATCGGCCAAGCTTCTCTTCTGTGTCTGCAACCAGTACAGTATCATCCGCAAACAACAACTGATTTACCTCCCATTCATGGTCATTTTCGTCTACCAGTTTTAATCCTCGTCCAAGCACTCGAGCATTCACCTCTCTCACCACTCCATCAACATACAAGTTAAACAACCACGGTGACATCACACATCCCTGTCTCAGCCCCACTCTCACCAGAAACCAATCACTCACTTCATTTCCTATCCTAACACATGCTTTACTACCTTTGTAGAAACTTTTCACTGCTTGCAACAACTTTCCACCAACTCCATATAACCTCATCACATTCCACATTGCTTCCCTATCAACTCTATCATACGCTTTCCCCAGATCCATAAACGCAACATACACCTCCTTACCTTTTGCTAAATATTTCTCGCATATCTGCCTTACTGTAAAAATCTGATTCATACAACCCCTACCTCTTCTAAAACCACCCTGTATTTCTAAGATTGCATTTTCTGTTTTATCCTTGATCCTATTAATCATTACTCTACCATACACTTTTACAACTACGCTTAACAAACTAATACCTCTTGAATTACAACACTCATGCACATCTCCCTTACCCTTATATAGTGGTACAATACATGCACAAACCCAATCTACTGGTACCATTGACAACACAAAACACATATTAAACAATCTCACCAACCATTCAAGTACAGTCACACCCCCTTCCTTCAACATCTCAGCTCTCACACCATCCATACCAGACGCTTTTCCTACTCTCGTTTCATCTAGTGCTCTCCTCACTTCATCTATTGTAATCTCTCTCTCATTCTCATCTCCCATCACTGGCACCTCAACACCTGCAACAGCAATTATATCTGCCTCCCTATTATCCTCAACATTCAGTAAACTTTCAAAATATTCCGCCCATCTTTTCCTTGCCTCCTCTCCTTTTAACAACCTCCCATTTCCATCTTTCACTGTCTCTTCAATTCTTGAGCCAGCCTTCCTTACTCTCTTCACTTCTTTCCAAAACTACTTCTTATTCTCTTCATATGAATGAACCAATCCCTGACCCCACCTCAGGTCAGCTGCCCTCTTTGCCTCACTCACCTTGCGCTTTACTTCCACATTTTTCTCTTTATATTTTTCATACTTCTCTAAACTATTACTCTGCAGCCATTCTTCAAAAGCCCTCTTCTTCTCTTCAACTTTTACCTTCGCTCCTTCATTCCACCATTCACTGCCGTTCCTCATGCTGCCTCCAACAACCTTCTTGCCACACACATCACTTGCAATCCCAACAAAATTTTCTTATACTAACTTCCACTCCTTCTCTAAATTGCCAGTTTCTCTTACTTTCACTTCGTCATATGTCATTTTCAACCTTTCTTGATATTTACTTTTTACCCCTGGTTTTATTAGCTCTTCAACCCTCACTAGCTCCCTTTTACATTCACCTACTCTGTTCCCCCACTCTTTTGCTACAACTAATTTTCCTTCCACCAAAAAATGATCAGACATACCGTTAGCCATACCCCTAAACAAGTGCACGTCTTTCAATCTTCCAAACATTCTTTTAGTTATCAACACATAATCCATTAATGCCCTTTCTACTACTCTTCCATTTGCAACTCTTACCCATGTATACTTATTTTTATCTTTCTTTTTGAAAAAGCTATTACTTATCACCATCTCTTGCTCAACACACATATCCACCAGTCTCTCACCACTCTCATTTTCACCTGGTACGCCATACTTCCCAATGACACCTTCTACCTCTCCAGCGCCCACTCTAGCATGTAAATCACCAATGACAACTACATAATTCCTTCTACCCAGTCCTTCTACACACCTAGTTAATTCATTCCAGAACTCATTCCGGTCTTCTTCACTTTTCTCACTACCTGGCCCATACGCACTGACAAACGCCCAACATTCCCTACCCAACCTAACCCTTACCCACATTAACCTAGATGATATCTCCTTCCATTCCACTACTTTACTTGTCATCCATTCACTCAGCAATAAAACCACACCCTCTCTCGCTCTTCCCCTTTCAATCCCAGACACTCTACCAGACATTTCACCAAGCATCACTTCACCCTTTTCTTTTATCTTCGTCTCACACAAGGCCAATACATCCATCCTTCTATTCCTAAACATACTTCCAATTTCACATCTTTTACTCTCGATCGTACTACATCCACGCACATTCAAACACCCCAAAACTAGAGTGCGGGGAGCAGTCACTCTCCCCCCAGCTCCATCTCTTTGTTGCTGTCTCACAGGATGTAGATACAGGAGAGGGGGTTCCCAGCCCCCTCGTCCCGTCCCTTTTAGTCGCCTCTTACGACACGCAGGGATAACGTTGGCGATATTCTAATTTTTATATGCCCCCGCGGCCACAGGGGGGTATATATATATATACATATATATATATATATATATATATATATATATATATATATAAACTAATTTATAATGTGTATGTATATATATGTGTATATATATATATATATATATATATATATATATATATATATATATATATATATATACACAATATTTGTGGCAATGATTAAAATTAAGTTTTGTGACTAAATAGGCAATATAGTTGAGCATTCATTTGTTATTGATATAAAGTATAATTTGTAAAAGTGTAACAAAATAGTGTAAAGTGTACTAAAAGCCAAATTTTAGAAATAAGCCTGTTAACGATGTTTAGAAATGGTCAATTATGTTGTCTAAAATACTGATGGATATGCAAATAAATGAAGCTACTGAAGGCTAAGTTTTTGTTGGGTCAAGATCAATCATGGCTTTCCTGTTGTGTCCAAGGATTACATATTCATTCAAATCCTGCTAGACATCTGATGGGCTCCAGAAACAAAGAAATTAGAAGGCAGTTACGACATCCAATTACTTGATTCATCAGTAAGACTTTATGATGAACGAGGCTTGACGGGAACAGATTTGAATTAGAGGGAAAATCGCATAATGAAGTTGTTTCTTTTCATTTATTTTTTTCACATCATTTTCCCCTTTTATTTAATATTTTTATCTATGCGATCAAAGGGATGAAACAAGGAAGCAGAGGACGTCATTGTTGATCAAAATTTCTTTTTTCGTTTTTTTAATATAGGAATTATGGGAAGATAAACAGGAACATTTATCTTTTCATCGCTTTTTTTTATATCATAGTTTATGAAGACTCATGAATGCTTGACCTTGAGATTGATTTTTTGTGATCGATGTTATGGGCACTTTGCCCCCACGGGGAAACGAAATACGTAAGCCAATAAACGCCCACGACATTGCCTTCTTCTGCTGTGGGATCTGGAAGAATGATGTTAATGAATTTCGTCTCCATTAATCTTTGTCATTTCAACAAGAGAGATGATGTACGTCAAGCGTCATTCACCAGACGGTGGATGGGTTGGAGGACGGAGATTATATGACTCTTTCACAGAGAAAAATTGTTTGAGTAATGAAGTTTCGTTTACAAGTTAATATCTTCTTTGAAGAACTTGTAAAGACGGCCAGTTCAAAGGAGCAATTTTGTTAAACTTGTTGTCTTGTGTTCATCCACCGTAATTATTGTTACATTTTATTTTCCATATTATGAAGAAATATGAAAAGTCTCTAAGAACATTAAGAAACGAAATGAAGGGAATGGTTTATTTTATATTTCGTAAAAGAGGATAAAAATCTTTCTGACTGGTATTCATAAGTGTAAGGTACATACAGTCGTTGCCTTTGTGTCCATGATCGTCAAAATGCAAGCTTGAGATGATGAAATTACTTGCTACCTTAGTCTGAGATGTAAAATTTACGTGTTATTTGGTTATGCTATAAAGAACTTATTGGTTACTTGAATATTGCCTAAATTAGAAACTTAATTGAGTCCGAGATTAAAAAAATACTTGAATTCTGAAAACGAAGTAAGTAACGTAGTTTTTGCGTAGAAGTTAAGCCAGATACAGTACTTGATGCTTAAGTCGGAGATTAAAAGATTACCTATTGATTGAAAAAGCATGATATAGCTAGTTGGAAATGTCATCCATCGTTTTACTTCCTCCCTAACAAATCACACACTAGAAAATCGAAAACAAAATAGTTGAGATTATTAGCA
>NC_090768.1:21621606-21634106 GCF_036898095.1 Palaemon carinicauda
ACTTGTCTTTATCTTTTGATGTAAATAATCGACTCCATTATCAGATTCCTGCTGTTTTAAAGGATAATACCGGACGTTTTCAATAAACGCCCCTACTGCTCCGGACATTGAATTATGAAATTGTATAATGTATTTTACCGTGATCACACAAATTCCTTAATCAGAATATTTTAACTATGTATGACCCGGATTAGTACATAAATGAGCCAGATAATGTTATTGTATGCTAATAAAATAAGTTTAATGATTCCTGAACAATGGAGAATTTTCATGAATTCAGAAATCATTAGGAAACAGCGTGAAGTAATGGAAATCCTCCTTAAAATTCATCCTATATTTTGTTTTCTGGTTATATCAAGCAACATGATTTGATAATGTAGGTCACGGGTAATTTAAGCGAATGGGCTCATAATATATTTCAGGATTTTACAAAATGTTAATTTAATTTCCCCCCGCCTAGCGCTTAGGGCAATCATAAAATTTCCTGTTGCAGCTTATGTCAACAGTCAACCGTATAGTAACCGGCCCCGAGTGTCAACTTTTTAATCTATTGGGCTTATGGATTTGCCAATTACTCTGTAATTTGCTTCACAGAGAACTAAAAATACTCATACACGAGAGAGAGAGAGAGAGAGAGAGAGAGAGAGAGAGAGAGAGAGAGAGAGAGAGAGAGAGAGAGAGAGAGAGAGAGAGAGTTTATAGACAATCCTTTCACATGGGACATTGAATGTGCCAATTTACGAACAAAATATAGTAATCGTTGAGAAAAAGATGTGCTTTATTTTTCTAAACAATAATAATGGTATGCAAATTTAATACTGGATATAAATGTATCATATTAAACATTTGAAAAATAAAGATTTAATTTTTACAACTGAATAACAGTTACTTTCAACCAACAAAAGATTAAATGTAAAAAAAAAATGGAAGCATCCCACAATGTTCATGAATAATTCAAATGATATTGCATATTTTACCAAGCAATGTTTCCCAAGTTCAACCGCAATGACATAAATGCACCGCGGAAAATGGAATAACAAAGAAAGATTTGCTTGCAAGGGAGATACACAGAAACAAACTGTATTTGCGCCTGAAGCCCATCAGGTTAAACCCTCACGAAGTGAGACACGCGCGGCATCATGACAGCTAAGGTAAGAGAAATGGCTATTGTGTGAATCATGAATGCCAGCCGACGCCGTTGTAGGTTTCCGTGAAATGTTGTACCTGAAATGGAAGCCTTCAAATCAAGACCGTATCTATCCGCCACGTCACTTTCATACATTGAATTGATTAACTAAACGATAACTTGTATTGCAAAATAGCGGTATAAGTTTTTTTATTTAACTTTTTTTTATGGATATACCTTCTTTTTTTTTTTCCTCCAACTGGTTTGCTTTTTTGGTTTGATCTCTGTAAATGATAATGATAATAATAATAATAATAATAATAATAGTATTAATAATAATAATAATAATCTCTAAATAGTAAAAAGCAAGTGTCTGAATATATATATATATATATATATATATATATATATATATATATATATATATATATATATATATATATACAGTATAGATACGAATACGGATAAGAATAGGGAAGTGGGGAATATGGGGAAAGGATAAGTACCCCTGGATACAGTCCAGTTTATAGCCCGAAGTCAGGTACTCGAGATGGGAAAGAATTAGGAAAAGGGGAGAAAGAGAAGTACAGGAGAAGAATAAAAGAGAGGGGCAGACCCTCATGCGTTAACAGTATAGATAGATATTTCTTTCTTGGTGAGAGGGGTTACCCCAAGGACACTCGGAAACCTCATTCTCTCACAAATTGCCAAACCAGCTGGTTGTAGTAAGGAAAGGGGTGAGGGGTGGGAGGAGTTGAATCGTCTAAATATTTAGACGTCATTTTTGACGGCTCGGGAATAATAATAATAATAATAATATTATTATTATAAACTGAGCTATCTACTAATTTCTTCTATAGGTAATTTTTTTTTCTAAATTGTCTTATTTACGAAAAACTCAAATTACGCATTACATTAATCATATCAGTTAAAAAAAAAAAAAAAGGCTTGTAAGCTTGAAAGAATTAATGACTGTAAAATTTTATACGTGAGGCATTTCTCCAAACAGTCCAAATGAAAAAAAAAATGAGAACATTTGGAGAAGGTATGATTTAGCTTGCATAACAGTTTGCTTTAGGTAACTCAATTTTGGAATTGGAACACAGATGCGTAAGTTATTCATGGAATACGGGGTCTGCACTTTAGATGATAATTTGAGTAATAGATAATATCTCTCTCTCTCTATCTCTCTCTCTCTCTCTCTCTCTCTCTCTCTCTCTCTCTCTCTCTCTCTCCTCTCTCTCTCTCTCTCTCTCTCTCTCTCTCTCTCTCTCTCTCTCTCTCTCTCTCTCTCTATCTCTCTCTGTGTGTTTGTAAACTTATTGTTGGGCTTCTTGTCTGCTTAAGAGAAATCTAACCATTACCCAAGGGTTATTTTTATACCTTTCTTTTTCACTTGTAACAAAATTAAAATGGCATTTTCTACATACTCCTGTTCATAATCATGTATAGTATACTCCTCTGTGCTTTAGGGTAAATTAATATCAATGTTCCCCTGTTATGTATTGTGTATTGAATAAAATAAGAAACTATTACTTAAGAAGATTTTTCAATTTCATCTCAACGATGTTATTGAATTGTAAATTGAATTAGCTTTATGTAAATGATGGTGTTTGCCAGTTTTTAAACTTCGGTTGGAATTTTTTACCTGTTTCGGTTATGACATAGATATTATTAGAGCAAAAATATAATGATTTAGTTCTTGAGCTTGTAGGTTGAAGATGTGTTCCTTGACATACAGTCAAATGAAAAGTCCGTACAATGTTTATATAATTATGACAAAACATTCAAGTAACTTCTTGTAGATCATAGTGTTTAGTGATATTGTAGCAAACCGAAAGTGATTTCATAGATCATCCCTGTCAGTCAGAGTTACTTGACGAAGTAAGTTCTGTAATTATTTTATTTTTAATTACTCCCTTGTCACCAGAACTTTAATGAACCTTATTGAATAAGGAAAGTTTGTGTAGACCCTTTGTAAGACCCCCCTACAGGTACACATACACACAAAAAGGTACAGTTTTGGTTATTTTACACACCGCAGAAATTCCTAGAGTAGTGTGGGATGTATAGGAGGAGGGAAAGAAGAGACTCAAATGCAATCTCCGTTAAGAGGATTTACTCGCGAGAAGGAATATTAAAAAGTAATTCATTCTTGACAGGAGAAGAAGAAAAGCACAAGTGAATTTCAAGTGTGGACGTATCGAGAAGTATATCGTCCGACTCGAAAATTCACGAGAAGTGACCTCAGGGGGACCAGACCCAATCACAATGGAGGAAATTGGGATTCAGTGGTGGTTGGGCGCAGTTTTAAGATGGAAAGGAACCGTAAAATATCATCAGAAAACTATTTTACGATTTCACAAGATCAAAATGAGGGATTGTTTATTATTCTCTAGGGCGCATTGTGCCAGAACTCTCTCTCTCTCTCTCTCTCTCTCTCTCTCTCTCTCTCTCTCTCTCTCTCTCTCTCTCTCTCTCTCTCTCTCTCTCTCTCTCTCATAATATCTTCGAAGAATTCTCGAAGTCTTTGCTTGCGTTATTATCATCGAAAAATGTTCGCTTCACTGGTCATTCCGCCTATACCTGTCTGTTGGGTCGTGATATTTGTCATTATTGTATTTTGTTTTTATGAAAGTTCCTAGCCGTTTTATTATATATGAAGACATGTTTTCGTTTATATCTTAAAAGAAAAAACATTCAAAACTCTATTTAAAATAATAAATGTCTATCGCATGTACTTGAGTAGTAAATAGACAAAGTGAAAATAGGGGCGCAAGGAAAAAGACAAGAAAGAGGAAACTTATTATTTCCACAATCTGGAGAAAGAGGAACTCCCATCGATTCAACCAGTTTTAGAATTGATAACCTCGAGATGATAAATCTGGCAGAGACATTAACTGAAAAATTCGTTTGAAAAAAATGATAATTATATCTTCTGAACGTATATACGGAGATATAAAGTTTGAGTCGGGTTTAAGATACTTATAATGATTGCATTTTTTATGGACTGTAATCACACTAATGAATTTAGAAAGCAGCACTCCCCCCCCCTACTCCAGAAAAATAAGGAAAATTGGGCTAGACACTCAAGTTTAGATGATGTTCATAAAAATTTTATAATCACTAGAATCCTCTAAAACGTTTTTGAAGCAAATAGCTCACACAAAGTTAGTCTTTTATAGCAAGAGCAACTGTAAACCTTGAGTGGAAAGCAGGAAGAGAAATGTGTTTGTAGCGAGTACTAAAGGTGTTTGAATAACCAAACCGCTGATCCCCTGCTCAGTAAAGAGCGAGCTTTTGATAGTTTAAGCCATCACAAGCTTTTGTTCTTACAATCAGTCCAGAAGTGTTGCGTTTTACCTATTGAAAAGATAAATTATTTTGGAAAAGCTGCTACGTCAAAACGGACAAATGAAGACAGACTAAGTCGAGAGTGTGTATGAAGGGGATAGTGGAACGCTACGGAGGATTTGATACCTAGTAGATGCAGCCACTTGGTAGGTGTAAGCGTGAACAGGGGATAGATCACAATTGAGGCAGGGAACACAGCATGTACATACGGCAGAAAAAAAGGGCTGGTACAATATAGAAGCCATATTTTTTTTTCTTATTTTATACTTTCTAGCTTCACGAATAACAGTGCAGACCCATTCATATTATTTCAGCATTTACTTTTCAATTTTGAGCAAATTGCTTTTCATATTGACTGAATTACGCCTAGATGAGTAAGGTATAATACCCTTTCCAGTGTTCTGACATCAATATCCCCCAGTACTTTTAGAACTGTACTATCTCCGAGAAACCAAAAAGAGAAAATAGTGATGACCCGAAAAGTTAGTGTCTTTCCTGGAGAGAAAGGCTTAATAAACCTTCTGTTGTACCCATTTTATATATATATATATATATATATATATATATATATATATATATATATATATATAAAAGGTTTTGGTGTTTACAGTAATAAGTATGTTGGTACAACGACTTGGATTCTACATTTCCTTAAAAGAAAAATTATATTTCTAACATTGGTCTGTCTTTTCTTGTACCTGTTCAGTATCTTTTTGAATTTTTTTTTCACAAATACTGAAAACCATTCTATTCTTTTAGTGTATGTTAGAATAAAAAGAAATTTTGTTGAAACCATAAGAATAACAATATATTGATGATAGAACATTTATTAAAACCCTTTAAATGGTTTTATTAGATTTCTTAAAAAATCGATAGATTGAAGATATTTTTTTGTGGTTTATCAAAAAAATATTAAAAGAAATACAAGAAGTAAAGTACCAGTTCTAAAAACTATTTATTGTTTACTCGTTTATTCCTTAGTACATTTATATTTGTTTGAATGACTGCTTAACGGCCAAAAGATAAATGTTTGAAAGGGAATACATGGAATTACAATAGTCTTTTACGTTTACTGAAATATGAATTGGCGTTAAAAAATACCCAAAAAACCATTAAAGTAGACGGTCCCATAGTGTCACCACGCAATCACAAAGCATAAAGTCGAATGTTCATTTGCTTAAAGGGACTAGGGTCACCGCTTCTGTGCCGTTGTTTGCAAGTTTGTGCTTTGAGCCTAACTTCAGAGCAATAGGCGATTCGAACCGTGGAATCAGCCGATGGCGCTGCCTTCTGTTGGGTTGGTCACTCGAAGTCCGTCGATGCATACCAGATGATCGTGGAGCAAACTTAGTCGTTATCTTGTTCTTGTATTCTGAAGGACAAACAAAGGCTTTATCTTTAATGCCAAATATAATAATATATGAGAATCATTATCACGTAGTCGATAAATAAAATTGATGTAAATTACATTAAAGTCCTTATAGCATGCGTTAAAGTGGTATAAAATCAACCTTGCTTTTCAATGGCTATTGTTAACTATTTAAAGTAAAACTTCCTACTGTGTAGTTTTCCGTGCAGATAACACGTCTACTTAATTTTTAAGTGCTGTATCATTAAGTTTATTTCACTGACAACTTTCTGTTGTTAATTTATCTTTAATGGCAAATATAATAATATAATAAGAATCATTATCACGTGGTCGATAAACAAAATTTATATAAATTACATTAAAGTCCTTAGCATGCGTTAAAATGGTATAAAATCACCCTAGCTTTTCAATGGCTAATTAATGCCAACTATTTAAGGTAAAACTTCTTACTGTGTAGTTTTCCGTGCAGATAACACATCTACTTAATTTTTAAGTGCTGTATCATTAATTTTATTTCACTGACAACTTTCTTTTGTTAATTCAACGTTTATGAGCTTCATTCTAATCTAGGCAGTGAGCATTGGGAGTATGATAGGTAAACGTGATAGTAATTGCTGACAGATATTAGTAACGGACCGATGTCGTTACTGACTATGAGATTAGTTGCCGTAGGTTGTAACAGTTGTTGAAATTAATAGATTATTGGGTTTTTATTTAATAATTAAAAAATTAATTTTGTCTTAAAACATGATAATGCATGGTTTTTTTTTTTTTTGGATATTCATATCAGAAACTTATTAGAAAACTTGTGGAACTTTTTCAAGGGAATTGGTTTTATTATCTCACATTTGAGCCAGGACGATGAATTGGTATGGTTAAACAAGAAGCTGTTTTGTTTCTTTTCGATGTGTGATACATATTTAAACAAAAAAAATTCATTATGAAATAATTTGAAAATTATCGAAGGAAAGAAATAAGAAGTGTTTATCCTCGTAGATTACATTTTTAAACTGAAGGTGAAAGTTTTTATATCTTTATTTATGATAGATGGAACTTACCATCTTATGTTTTAGATAGGGGGACCATAAATCATTTTGTGCTAGCCTAAATTATAATGGAAGTTTTGGTGGAATCATAATTTTGATAAGTTAGGTATAGGTCAAGTATAGCATAGCCACCAGTGCTCTAGAAGTTTTATTCCAGCTGTGACCAAGTTGTGGAATGGTCATCCTAATCGGGTAGTTGAATCAGTAAAACTTCAAAAGCTCAAACTTGCATCAGTAGTGGGGTGATAATGTGTGATTGGCTGGCCAGGATTTTTAAGCCCTGTCTGGGAGAGGAAAAATATACTGCATAAAGATTCAGGTGACTGAGACAAAACTTAATTTATTACAACAGGTAAGGGCTAGATTGTTTCACAGATAGAGATGAAGGCGCAGTGTGCATAGGGGAATTCAAAACACTATTAATGAGCCTTCTCTATAAGGTAAAATGTTAAACTAGGTATATTTCTGCGATTTGTATTTTATTGACAGCTACTACCTTTTATGGAAGCGTTTTAATAATGCATATATATATATATATATATATATATATATATATATATATATATATATATATATATATATATATATATATATATATATATATATATGTGTGTGTGTGTGTGTGTGTGTGTGTGTATGTGTGTGAATATTCATTCTTATTCTCTTAAGAGGGGCTGACTGCAGTCTTTTGAGAGGAAACTACTAATGCCATGCCTTTTCCCATGGTGGGCTGTTCCTCAAAATTCTAGATAAACTTCTATATACCTTTGATGGACTACTTTTATCAACGCGTAGAATTTTTTTGTAACTAGACCATCCACCCACCCTCACTTAGGATTCGATCCATAACCTCATTTATATATATACATATATATGTATATATATACATACACACACACACACACACATATATATATATATATATATATATATGTGTGTGTGTGTGTGTGTGTGTGTGCTTCCATTGTAGTTCGCCCCTTCTTTCCTGTAATGGAATAGTAAAAGAAATTACTATTTTTCCTAATGTAAAATATCTGTCCGGCTAAGAGAACTATAAGTTTTAGGGCTGGTATTGAGATTTTCTTAGATTTTGATATAGTTTTTGTCGTTTATGCATATCTATAATTAATTATAAAAATATTTGTTTTCTAATAAAAGTTATATATATTTGGCTTATTAGGATGAAATTTAATGAATATAACAATTCCACCAGTTTCTTTAGCCGCAAAATAGTAGTAGAATTATATTTTTCCGTTGGTCAATCAAATGTAACTTCATTTTGCATATCTTCTTTTTATTGCATTAAAATTTTTCTTTTGAAGGCTCAAACTTGAAGTTAAATAAGAAGTACTTACGTACTCGGGGATGTCATGAATCTTTTCTAAAAAAAAAAAAAAAAAAAAAATATTTTTGAAAATATTCACCTCGAAGACACATACATTACACAAACAAGATTTGAAGCAGTTCCGTTCTTTTGACAGATCCTTTTAAAAGTTCTGTCATGGATAAACTAGTTATTGCAAACTTTGATTTTGGTCCATGTTTTGAAAAGGATATCTTGCTGCCTGTGATCGTCTCGCTGAAAGAAAAACGGTCCTATTCGAGATAATTCACTATTGAAGAAATATACGAGACTGGTTTATGAAGTTAACGAAAAATTACAGTTTATTCTCGTACCACATCCCCAATCCATTTATTTTTCCTTGACGTCTGCGGGATGCATTTCAGTGGCTAGATCATCGATATCGCTTTATTTCCAAATAAATAACTTCTGTGTCACAACGTGATTTTTATCCCTGAATACACACACATATGTGTGTATATATATATATATATATATATATATATATATATATATATATGTATGTATGTATGTATGTATGTATTATTATTGTTATTATTATTATTATTATTATTATTATTATTATTATTGTTATTGTTATTATTACTATTATTATTATTATTATTATTACTACTAGGTAAGCTACAACCCTAATTGGAAAAGCAAGATGCTTCAAGCCCAAGGGCTCCAACAGGGAAAAATAGCCCAGTGAAAAAAGGAATTAAGGAAATAAATAAACGATAAAAGAAAGAATGAACAATTGAAATAAAATATTTCAAAAACATTACCAACATTAAAACAAATATTTCACATATAAACTATAAAAGGACTCGAGTCAGCCTATTCAACGTAAAAACTTTTGCTGCAAGTTTGAACTTTTGAAGTTCTATTGATTCAACTACCCGATTAGGAAGACCATTCCACAATTTGGTCACAGCTGGAATAAAACTTCTAGAGTACTGTGTAGTATTGAGTCTCATGATGGAAAAGGCCTGACTAGTAGAATTAACTGCATGCCTAGTATTACGAACAGAATGGAACTGTCCTGGAAGATCTGAATGTAAAGGATGGTCAGAAATCTAAAAAATGTTATGCAACATGCATAATGAACTAACTGAACGACGGTGCCAGAGATTAATATCTACTGTAGATCAGGAATAAGAAATTTAGTAGACCGTAAGTTCCTGCTCAACAAATTAAGATGAGAATCAGCAGCTGAAGACCAGACAGGAGAACAATACTCGAAACAAGGTAGAATGAAAGAATTAAAACACTTCTTCAAAATAGATTGATCACCAAAAATCTTAAAAGACTCTCTCAATAAGATAGATAGATATTATCTTCATTATCTTTCCGAATATTATTCAAGAAAGCTGATGTTCTCCATGTATACTACTTTCTGTTGTGGAAGAGGATCACTGATCAAAGCTGAGTTCCAACCTACCCATATAGACATTGGCCACATCGCGACACTCATCATCTACAGTATGTCTCTCTACTACACTTGAGTAAAGTTTGATGGCCTGGGAATCTTTTAATTACGGTAATTAAATAGTCTGATTCTTGGGTTCGTGTTATGCGGCTCCAGTGTGGTTTCTCCTGGCAAGAAAGATCGTTTTGCTTGAGCTGTTTAGACTGATGATGTTATTCCTGAAGTTGTTTTAGCGGATGCCCCATATGCTGATTTTGATGGCGGATTGTTTTGAGCACTTGATATGCTTGACAGGTCATTGTCTGTGTCTAATGTTTTTGATGGGTGACTGCTTCTGCAGAAATGTTCTTGTAACATATACCAACAGTATCATGAAAGGTTCCTTTAACAGAAATAGTCTAAGAATTTTCATTGTAGTTATCCCACGCTAAGCCGGCACATAGCCTATGTTGCTGTAGAATTTCATATGTTGTTGCTTGCTGTCTGTCAGTTATGCATGTTGCTAGGTCATCTTCTAGTGATTCTGTTATATGGTAATTTATGCAGTGCCCAAAATGATTTAATACTTCCATGATACGTTAGCCAAAGACTGTGCTCTGTTGGATTGTCATTCCCTGCAAAGAAGATTCAAAAGAATATCTGAAGTGTTAGAGGTATATCTGCTAGAGCTTCTGCTAGAGCTTCAGCAGTCAATAGATCTGATAGGTTTTCTGACTGGTTTTGACACTGAAAACAAGCGAATGAATATACAATGTTACTTCCTTAATGTTGTGCTCATCAAATGTTGCTAGTTGTGTGGTAGAATCTGGTGTGAGGGTGAGGCTATATACGATTCGGTGCTATTATAGTATGCTATCTACCGCCGATTTTGCTATCTACCACCCCTTTCTGACTATAGTATGATACCACCAAGTTTTTTCACTATAGTGATTTGAATGGAAAGATAAACAGCAGACTGAGTTTATGAGAAATTTTGGAATTGGTTTATTATTTTGTTTACGAGACCCCGTTTAACACTACCATACAATTAACTTGGAAATCACCTAATACAGTCACTGATTGGTTTAATGTGTCGGGAAGTATGTAGTGTGATGGTTTCATGTCAAACTAGAGGCAAAATAGTTGGCACTGAGGAAAACCCCATACAGATTGATGAGACTCGATTTGCTGGTCGTCATAAGTATAACCGTGGTCGATTGTTGGCTGGCGACCATCCCGCGAACTGTGAAGATTCTGATGCTGAACCTGTTAATAAGAAGAACCATGGCGCTCGCATCGATGGACCTAGGGTTTTTGGATTGAAAAATGGACTTGATTGCAGGTACTTTTACGTTGAAAGAAGAGATAAGGAAACGTTGATCCCTATCATACAACGCGAGTGCCAATTTGGATCTGTAATCCATTCCGATGAATGGCCAGCATACATGTGCTTAAGGAATCTCGGGTATGAGCACAAAACCGTGAACCATCAACAGAATTATAATGACCCAAATTCAGGAGCACATACTCAGTCTATTGAGCGATCATGGCTGGATGCTAAGATTGACATACTGAAAAAGAAGAGAGGAGTACCTCATCAGCATTTACAATCCCATTTAGATAATTACTGTTGGAAAGTCCTGAGAAAAGGCGACGATGTATTTCCTGGTTTCTTGAATGATGTAAGATATGTTTACAAGCAGTAGTAGAATAAATTTTGATTTAATTTTTTTCATAGATTATTTTCTTTCAGTTTTGTAATATTTGATTTTTCATTTGAATAACTTGTAACATTGTTGTATGATGAGTTTTGAATAATTTGTAACAAAAGCTTCCCTATAAACTGCTTATAATTATGCACCCATGTTGTCCTGCCAATAAATATTATTAAACTATCATTAAAGTGCAATGAGGATAACATACTGGTGGTAAGTAATTTGTTTGATAATCCTCATCAAACAGGAGAGATTAACATTGACGGTAGATAATATACTTTTTGGTAGATACCATACTATAGTAGAAATTCGACGGTAGATCGCATACTATAATAGCACCTACGATTCTTCCAGACTTATTGCTCTGCTTTGTCGTCTTCAGTGTTGTTGGATAAGTGTCCAATATTTCTGACAAAGTGACTGACCAGAATATGTTGATTCATTGGATTTCCAGCTTGATATGTACCTGTCATGTATTGAGGTAAGCAGTTCTGCACCTCCGTTTTCAATTAATGTTTTGTCAGTGTATTGTTTTAGCTCATTAAAAGAAGGTTTTATCTGAAGTATTTGGCTTTCATTGTATATTTTCTGTTATGGTTTGCCAAACAGCAGTGAAGGTTTTAAAGCATTGGGAATGATACCCATCTTTGTCAAAGTATTAGTCAGGAATCTTTACTAAAAAGTATTTCGAATCTTATGATAATTTTTGTCGTGCACCATCAACATACTTAACTTTGGCCTTTGGTCTGGAACTCATGAAGTCCCACATTCTGCTGTAGACGCTAATCTTGGAGCGCTGTTGGGTAAGAAAGATTATATTTAGATGCTTGGTATTATTTCCCAGAAGAAGACCATTCTGAACTATTTGAAGACTTATGGAATGTTAAGAAAGATGTGCCCTAGGTTGATAGTAAATTCCTTATATTTTCATAAAAGCTAGTGTTAATATATACCACTATGTAACCAAACAGGAAAAGCGAATCGTTTGTAAGTCATTGCGGCTGTTTGAATTCTTTGCTGAAGCGAAATTCTTAAGTACATGATGTTTAGAGTACATAATTGATAAGAGTTTTATTCAGTGTGTCTTTGTATAATTATGCACGCGTAGTTAATTTTTTTTTTCGATAAAGTAAAGGT
>NC_090768.1:21636606-21644106 GCF_036898095.1 Palaemon carinicauda
TCTTCAGACTAGATTTTTGAAGGATATCGCTATTATCAGGGGAAATTTACAAAGAATTCCCAGTTCTTTAAAATGAGAGGGAAGTCATACAAGGGGGGAAAAAGGAAGGGATTTGGTAGACAATCAAAAGAAAAATTTACATGGATTTTTAAAAATAAGAATGGCGATGTATCTGGATCTTCCATAAAGCATGTCAACTCTGGTGAGTTTCGAAGCCTTATTATATATAGTACTCGGATAATTTGTTAAAGTCCGAATTAGACATTTATACTCTTCATTTTGATACAAAAAATTAAATACATTTTACACACATAGGCTTGTGCAATTTTTGTGAATTGTTTTCTATACTACTATTTTCGATTCGTAAATTAGACTTAATTATCAAGTTTTGGATGTATTAAATGGATGGTCATAGTTGATCTAATAAGCTATATAAATGTAAATGTAAACTACAGATATTGTTTCTTCTCATACAAACTATGATGCCGTGATCTTTTAGAAACCAACTTTGAATCCTAAAGTAATTTTTGAAAATAATTATAGTTGTATCAGCATGTCTAGTATAAAAAAAGCTAAGTTTCGTAGGGGCATTGAATGCCATTTTTGTTTTTGTTCTACGTCGTCCCATATGGGAATTATGAGCTTCGAATTCCAACTACCTTTTGGCAACTATCACACAATAGGCCCTTGGCTGTCTTCTTCAGAAAGATATTACGTGGACGTTGGGAGGGACCACAAGGGAGAAAATTGAAACTCCGAAATCCCAATTTCTTTTTGTACATTTCGGGAATCCTGCTCTAGAGATGAATTGCAGCAAGAGGGAAAATTCTTTAAGTTTATTCGCCTTCGAAATTTTCTTCATAGAGGATTCGGGAAGTGATATGCAATAGCACGCTATCATTTGCTTATTTAGCAAATATTTTGCTCATAATATTTCTGTGTTTTCGATTATTAAGCCACACATAGCCATTAATGTTGAAATCTTTATATCAAGAGAATGAAATACACACAAAGGGAATTATTTATTATAAGTCCACATACGACGATCAAAGATGATATAAAAAGGTCAATGCCATATTGCACTGAGTCTCTGTCATTCTCTTGATGTGTGCGTCCGTTGAATAATTTTCTTCCAAGTAGTAATTATTGAATAAGAAATGTTTTAACCGTGGTCAGGGTAGGTAATCCCATCAAATGTAATGTACCTTTTGGTAAAAGTTATTGAGATGTTAGTGAGGAGGCACCGCAGAATCTTGTGAAAGGGTTTGAGTGGCCTTGCAGGATCGAAAATAGCGAGTATATGATAGCAAGTGTAAGAATAATGGGGTTTGATTTAATACAGTGAGATGAGGGAAAGAGCTTTAATTTGAATGACGAAAGGATGGAAGCGATTGAAGCTTTTAAATGTTTTTCATAAGATTTAATGGATACTGATGCGATCAGAGAGGAGCTGATTATGCAGATCAAGAAAAGAAGCAAGGTGTATGCTAAAGATTTAAAAGCTATTAGAGTTGTCTTTTGAAGTCATCGTCAGAATGTACAATGAATTGATTAAGCACCTGTTATTTAATGAAGTTCAGTGGAGGCCAATAATGAAAAAACTAAAGTTGAAACAGTCCAGGTGAACCTTTGACCTTTTACTATACAAATAAAGAACTAAAAGATTGTTGAATACCGTAAAAAGGTAAATTGAAATGGTGAAAGGAAAGTGTGCGGGAAAAGATGGCTGAGAATATCAGGATAATTTTCATATGATTGAAACGTTTGACAGCATATTGAGATAACTGGTGACAAGAGTGGCATATGTGGAGATCATGGTGAGGGGTAGATGGAGATGGTTTGGGCATGCTCTTCGCTCTCCCCCAAGAGAGATTAGTTCACTAAACTTTCATCTGGGCTCCACAAGGCACTAGAAGATTTGGAAGACCCAGTCCTACATGGCTGAGGACTATGAAGCGTGAATCAGATGATGAATGAAGAAGTACTGATTTAAAAACTCAAGATAGAGACGACTGGCGAAATTTAACCGAGGCCTTTTGCATCAATAGACGTGGGAGGAGATGATGATGATATATAATTAATAAGAAATTGGACGGTGGAAGAAATACATTAGCCTCCTCCTGTACAGTATATATACGCACACAAACACACACACACACACACACACACACATATATATATATATATATATATATATATATATATATATATATATATATGTATGTGTGTACGTAAACAAGCTTATAAATTCCTATTTTACCTCCACCAACGAAGTTGGAAGGAGGTTTTGTTTTACCCCCTGTTTGTGTGTTTGTCTGTGTGTTACTTCGTAAACAGGTTTCTGGTCACAATTTAATTGTAGAGTAATGAAACTTATAGGGATTAGCTGTTATGTAAAAAGCTGGAAGTGATTGAATTTTGGAAGGTCAAGGTCAGGGTCACGCAAAATCTCTTATTCACTCAATCAGCCATAAGTTTGGACATCATTGTCACAGAGACTTCAGACTTGGTTCATATTTGTGTGTATGAAAATCTACTCCAATTAATATATTCTAAGGTCGATGGTCAAGGTCTAGTCCAAGGTCAAGGTCAAGATCAAGGGAAAGGTCAAATTCTGGTCATCAATCATACTGAAACAATTTTAATCGTAAAATACTAAAACTGTGTTGGATTAGAAACTTTAATGTATAGAGCTTGTTAAGGTCAAAGGTCAAGGTTGGGTCCAAGGTCAAGCAAAAGGTCAAAATCCGGTCATCAACCATACGGCCACAATTTTAATGGTAAATTAATGAAACTTGCAGGGATTTTAAACTGTAAGGTAGAGAGCTGGTGTAGCTGGAATAAATGTACCAAGCTCAGAGTCACTTGCTTGCTGCTGGTTGGCTGGACCTCAGTTTATCCGAATTCATCAGTTTTCTACACAATTTTGTTATTAGAAATATACTGCTACAGAGTGAGTTAAAAAATACGATTATGAAAGTATTATAGATACTAGTTAAACTAATTGTAGATAAGCTGAACCCACATATTGGCTTAGTGTGATTATTTATCAATTAATTTCGAGTGAACATGGAAGTTGAAGTCTTTGAATAATGTTCCACTTTATTGAATTCCTTTAGTATTGATTTTTTGCTGCATTTACTGAGCTGGCACTATGTTGTTTAATAATATATTCATAAATTTGAAAATGCAATAACACAAAACTACTGGATTCGGACAAATTTATTTCATCTAATCAATAACTGTAAAAGGCGTAGCTTTGAGTACAAATATGCCAGCTTAAGAAAAATAGAGTGAAGTATTTTTGTTTACTCAATCAGTTCTTGCGTCATAGAAATATGGCACATGAATCGAAGCAGTAAAAGTAAATATGTTTTATTAATGAGAGTTACAGTTTGAATGCCATCTTTCGCTTTTTAGTATATTAGTAGTTCGTATGATTTTTTGCAGAGGTAAAACCTTAAACATAATTTTTCATAGTTTTTCTCCTGCAAATGTGAGTGGGATGGCTTCCAAATCCCCTGGTGATATTTAGGCCTGAAGAAAATGAGAAAAATGAAAAGGAAGAAATTACGCCTTGACCTTCAAGGAAGAGATAGACCTGCCTAAAAGTGTGGTACCTTGGAAAACAATTTCCCGTCTAGGCGATGTCAGGCGGGGCAGCCGGTCGGGTCTTCGGTCTACCCCAATAACCAAAACAAAGTCCTTCAAAAAGAAGGCAAACGTGTTACCCCATACGAATGGGAAAAAAAGCACGCTAATAGAAGAATTGTTTGAGAAATCCAGAAGTTGATAAAAGGAGCTACAAAGACAGCTAAATGAACTAAATGTTTTAAAATCACAAACATGAACTGCATTATTTGATTGGATAAAAAAAAATCCACTTAAACATGAACTGTGCTTTTAACTTTAGAACTGTTGATTGCTCATTGTCAAGTGCTTTAAAACTGCATATTTTACAAGGCTTCAAGTATTTATCATTGGTGACCTAGCTGAATTAGGACAGTAAGAGAAAGATTTGTGTTTTACAATCACTTTTCAGTAGTGTTTAGTTCATAAAATGGGCTTTTTATTTCACAGTTTCTATATTCTAATTAATTTTAACTTTTAATTTGGATGACGATTTTATTCCCATTCGTTTATCAGTATCATTATGTCTCCATGGCGACGCATTAAATGGATTAATTTTTTTTTCAATTAAAAAAAGATAAAATAGAAGTGAATGAAGGTGTTTTTTTTTTTTTTTTTTTTTTTTTTTTTTGTGTGTAGACTATCATATTTTCAAAATAACCTTTGCTGTTCTTATCCAATCAATATTTGTGCAAACAAAATTGCAAATTAATGTCAGTCTAACGATTTTTCCTTTTTTTCGGATTTTCTTACCCGTTTCCGGTTATTTTGAATACAGGGAAAATCATTTTTCATAGTCGAAAAAAAAATCTCATTATGGAGGCTTGAAGTTTTATATTGGGAAATGTATCTTTCACCACTTTAATTTTTTTAATCGTGCTGAATTTTATTTTCATTTCAAATATAAATGAAAATAATATTTCATATTTTGAGAAAAACCTTTATGTTTTTATATTTCTGAATTGCATCACTATGGCCTTTCA
Organism: Palaemon carinicauda; assembly: GCF_036898095.1. Classification (NCBI taxonomy): domain Eukaryota; kingdom Metazoa; phylum Arthropoda; class Malacostraca; order Decapoda; family Palaemonidae; genus Palaemon; species Palaemon carinicauda. The sequence continues at coordinate 21,641,220 of NC_090768.1, forward strand.
TGTTTCTGTTCTCTTATTTGTTCAGAATTTTCTTTATCTCAAATACGAAAAAAGTTTTATTTATATTTTCACAAAAAATGTTTAAGTTATGAAGTTTTTGTATTGTTAAAATGTTTCATTCCATCACAGTTTGTTGTTCTCGTAATAGATGGAAATTTATTGTGAGCAAAAAATATTGAAGCAAAAGATATTTTTTATGGTTCGAAAAATAATTCTAAGCAACGGATTTTTTTTTTTTTCCTATTTGGAATATATCACTATGCCAGCAAATTTCACCGTTCTGTTAATAGCTCAAAATTTTCCGTGAGCAAAATATTTTTCATGGTTCAAGAAACACCTTAAACCTGCGAAAACTGTGGACGCTTTGTATTTGGGAAATGTATCACCCAGCTGGACCTCTGGCCGGAAATGGTCTCATGTTCTTAGGGCCTACCAAGTGGTTGTAGAGAATTACAGGTATCTTGAAAGTGCCTTTGAAACGTTGAAGAAAGCTCACTGGCATTCTGGAGAAAGGAAAATCCAATCCTGTCTGGACATTCAAAGCTTTTTTGAAAAAAAAATTAAAGAAAAGTTTGCATTCCTTGAATACGTGAGCTTATGAAACTGATGACATTAGAATGTTCCAGGCATCTTTGGAATGGCGTCAAAGATGTTTTTTAAGGTGTTCTTGAAGGAATACTTCTCAATCTTCCTTCAAGATGAATTTTGCTGCAAAAGTTTTAGCCCATATTTTTTCGTTCCACTGAGCTGGAATGGCGGAGCAGAGGGAGTTGGATGGTGATCACTGCAGCAACGGTTCAGTAATAAACTAAAAAACTCTCGTTGATGGAGACCCCCCCCCCCCCCCAAAAAAAAAAGAGAGAGAGACAAGTGCGGAGGACAGAAATTACGGACTAGTGTGTACGTTTGTTTTTCTTAACTCGAGATGATGACATTGGAATGTGCCTCTTACCCTACAAAAAAATGTTTCAGCTGGTTTATTTGCTCGGAAATTGGTTTTCATCTTGTTGCTTTTTTCTTTTGTTTATGAGGAGTCCCCTTTATTTTAAGAATGTTTCAACCTTATAACATTAAACAAGACGCACACACGCATGCACACGCACGCACACACACAAACACACACACACACATATATATATATATATATATATGTGTGTGTGTGTGTGTGTGTGTATACATACACACACACACACATATATATATATATATATATATATATATATATATATATATATATATATATATATATATATATATATATATGTATATATGTATATATATAATATATGTATATATACTGTATATGTTACCTTATTGGTGTCGAGAAAATCTAGGGCAACATTTCTCAGGGAAAAAATCTGAGCTCTAGTTAGTAGGTTTCAGGATAAGACGAAAACTAGATTTATATTTTCCCATATATTTGGTGTCGACACGTATTTCGAATAACTTTTTTGAGATTTTGTGTTAGGATTACATAGGTTGGACAATGAAATTACATTGAAATATAAAGGCTAAAATGGGGAAAATTTGAAATACAATAATATATTGAAACTGCGAAATGGATTCACAAGTATCGATAAATTAAAACTTTAAGATTCTTTGAAATGGGAAATTTCAAGAATAAATTTGAAATACATGAATGATTTTCTCTCGAAACTTCAGGTAATTTCATGATCAATCTCACAAGCTTCCTCCACTTTGACAAGGCTAACGGTTCCAGTCTTGCAACAGGGTTGATATTGGTTCTTCATGAACGATGTCTCATGTTCAAAGCAGGCAAAATTATAAGGCTTACTCGACCCCTCAAAAAATTAGATTTGTAAACTGAGTTGATCTCGATTCGATTCTGTTAAGAGCCGCACTTTTCCTTTTGACAAGCAGTGGTCTCTCTGCTCCAGCATTTTCTCTGTAATGTAGTAGTTTCTGTACTCCCACCCATGCTGTTTCGATTCTTCCTTTGATGAAATTCTCGATTCCACTGTTGTAAAAGGGTTGATGAAGAGCTTTCAAAGCTGGTGTCCCTTCTGCAACATACTCAAAACCCTGAGGCTTACTCGCCCCCTCAGAATATCTAGGGTAGCAAACTACGTTGGTCCCCGATTCCAGTTCTTTTGGAATAGCATCATTCCTCACAACAGCTTGTAGTCTCGTGGTTACTTTACGTTTACAATTAGTACCTAATGTCAAAGTATAGTCTAAAAAAATCGAAGACAATAAGTCTCCGGACAAACTGAGCTCTTTTTAGGTTTCAGGATAACATGAAAACTGCATTTATGTTTTTTCTTATATTTGGTCCCAACACATGTTTGTTTGAGACATCCAAAAGTTGATGAAAGGAGCTACAAAGACAGCTAAATCAACCAAATGTTTGAAAATCACAAACATAAACTGCATTATTTAATTCGGTAAAAAAAAATCCACTTAAACGTGAACTGTACATTCAACTTTTGAACTGTTGATTGCTCATTGCCAAGTGCTTTAAAACTGCACATTTTACAAGTCTTCAAGTATTTATCATTGGTGACCTAGCGGAATTTGGACAGTAAGAGAAAGATTTGTGTTTTACATAATCACTTTTCTGTAGTGTTTAGTTCACTAAACGGACTTCAGGTACACTATTTCACAGTTTGTATATTCTAATTAATTTCAACTTTTAATTTGGATGTCGATTTTATTACCATTCGTTTATCAGTATCATTCAATATTTGTGCAAACAAAATTGCAAATTAATGTCAGTCTGACGTTTTTTTTCCTTTTTTTCGGATTTTCTTACCCGTTTCCGGTTATTTTGAATACAGGGAAAATCATTTTTCATAGTCGAAAAAATCTTATTATGGAGGCTTGAAGTTTTATATTGGGAAATGTATCTTTCACCACTTTAATTTTT
>NC_090768.1:21649106-21659106 GCF_036898095.1 Palaemon carinicauda
TCCAGTTTTCTCTGGGCACATTTAAGGTATAATTTCCCGTATGAGTGGTAATATTGACCTCCTTAGAGACGAGGTTAATACCAGAAATTCCTGTTAGAAGCTGTCCATAACACTGGGTCTGTGCTGCATCTTGGATACTTTGGGCACTCACGATGGTTTCACAATTGTCTAGTTTTTCTTTTGGTTTGTTTTTTCTTGCTGACTTTTTACTGTAGCTACTAACGAGGCATAGTTTTGGGAAAATCCCTGTGAAAGATGCTGGGATATGTTCAATGCTGGATTGTAAGGTTTCATCTGAAGTTTTTGGCTTTCATTGTATATTTTCTGGTATGGCTTGCCGAACAGCAGTGAAGGTTTCAAAGCATTGGGAATGATACCCATCTTTGTCAAAGTATTAGTCAGAAAACTTTACCAAAAAGTATTTCGAATCTTATAATAATTTTTGTCGTGCACCATCAACATACTTAACTTTGGCCAATGTATCTGTATCAAATCTTTTAAACTCATCCATGGACTTTCCAGTTGATTAGAGAATACGAGAGATCTTGCTTACTATCTTCTACACTACGGTATTAATCTGAAAGCACATATAAACCTAGTAAAATAGATATAATATATATATATATATATATATATATATAATATATATATATATATATATATATATAATATATATATATATATATATATATATATATATATATATTACGTGAACATGGGATAAATTTGCAGACATCGCCAGATAAAATACGTTTTAAGCTAGAGAGTCTATGGCATAAAGATATATGGGAAGCCATCTAATATAGCATGATGTAGTAAAGATAAACAATGCATTAATGAATTGACATTTAATCACATTTTATGTCCATTCATTAATACATTGTTTATCTTTACTACATCATGCTATATTTTAAAATGTTTAAAGGATATTTTGGTCAAGATTGATGGGCTGCAGTAGTACCCACAACATATTTCGTTTGTAGAAAATCTGGAAAAAAGAGAAAATTACAGATTGTCACTTGTTATCAAAAAGCAACAAAATCATAACAATCCAACATTATTCACATCAAATGAATTATAGGCAGATATTCAGCCCATAACATAACTATTTCGAGGTATTGTATACATTTCCATTCGGAAAATGACCATTTAAATTGATTTATATCAAAGTGTGAAGCTCCTCGGAGAATGCTCTTTTTGACAACGTAAGTTTCTGAAGAAACTGCTACCGCCCCGTTTGTAAGAAATGGATTTCTAATTCCTGAGAAAATTTTACTATAAAAACAATTATCAGACCTTTGCACTCAAAAACAAAAATAAAACCCTCCAAGCTCTGGGACTATAAGCGTTATTGCATCGAAGTAAGGGGTTGACTTTATAAAACTAAATTAAATGTGTTTATTCGTGGAGGTTTACCGTGTAGATCTTTCAATGTAAGATTCTTGTTTTTAAAATCAATAATAAAATTCCTAATTGCGTTACGCGCCCTGACGAAAAATAGTGAGTCGTTTAGTAGTGTTTCATTTAGGTCGTGTAAATTATATATAAAAAGCGCAGGAAAAAGCTATATTCAATTTGTTTATTGGTTAGTTAATTGATTTATTATTATTATTATTAGTATTATCATTATTATTATTGTTATTTTTTTTCTTTTTGAGAGAGAGAGAGAGAGAGAGAGAGAGAGAGAGAGAGAGAGAGAGAGAGAGAGAGAGAGAGAGAGAGAGAGAGATGTGAAAGTATTATATTCGGGGAGAAAAAAATTTGATTGTAAATTATCTGGTACACAAGAGAAGGGGGTTAACAGGGGCAAGAGAAGGACGGGAAGTTATTGGATCTGGTAGACAGGAAGATATACTCAGACAGACTGTACCTTAGAGGTGAATCTTTTGGTGTCGCAACGCCGTATCCATTTGCATTGAGGTCGGGGCCAACCTTCATGGTATCACAAGGGATCTGGCCATTGATATAATCGTTGTGGACGCTATCCAGAAGGAAAGCATAATTTCCTTTTGAAGTTCTGACTCTCCTGATTCCTTCAGCGTAGGAGGAGGAGAACACGTGTGGTCTGGAACTCATGAAGTCCCACATTCTGCTGTAAACGCTAATCTTGGAGCGCTGTTGGGTAAGAAAGATTTTATTTAGGTATTGGATATTATTTCCCAGAAGAAGACCATTCTGAACTATTTGAAAACTTATGGAATGTTAAGAAAGATGTTGTATCCTAGGTTGATAGTAAATTCCTTATATTTTCATAAAAGCCAGTGTTAATATATACCACTATGTAACCAAACAAGAAAAGCGAATCGTTTGTAAGTCATTTCGGTTGTTTGAATTGTTTGCTGAAGCGAAATTCTTAAGTACATGATGTATAGAGTACATAATTGATAAGTTTTGTTCAGTGTGTCTTTGTATAATTATGCACGCATAGTTAATTTTTTTTTAATAAAGTGAAGGTAATTTTAATCGAATTGTCAGGGTTAAATGAAAAAGAATGGCACCGAAGGATGTAAATAATTGCTGGTATGTGCCAAAGAGTCTAAAAGACGTTCCATTCAGAAGCAAAAAGGCTTGCCTTCGGATGGTGCTTTCAAGCGTGGTTGGCTAGAGATTGGATGGGTTTTTAAAAAGAGACCGAGAGCAACTGTTTTTGAAAGGACGAGGATGGGAAGTTATAAAAGTTCTGGAAATGATTATCATGGGAAGGAGAGGAGATAAGCATTAAATGAACGCGCTCGAGTAAATAGGGGATAAATATTGGTCGGACTTTTCATAATAATGTGGAAGGCAATTAAAAAAGTACAATTGTATTGCAGTACTGCGTATAAAACGCTGCAACTCGAAATTGGTTTGTGCGTACGTTTCTACGTGTTTGTTTGTGTGTCCGCCCTACGTCTACAAAAGAGAAGTCTGAATGCTGTAACGGAACTAGTGAATACAAGTAAATTGTAGACGGTCAGCGAGTCTCTCGAAAGTAATTATTTAATGCATCTCCAAAGGGAGTGAATTTACTGGAAATCAAGAGGTAATTGCATGGAAGTCTTAGAAGAGCAACTTGCACTGAAAGCTTTTAAATAGATCAAAAGCAAGACTTCGACTAAATGAAAGCGTAATAAATGTGAAAATATCTTGAGCTACTCTGTCTTGGAGCCAGTAAGAAATAACCTAGTAAAACTTCGCTAGACCTTCCGAAAGAATGTTGGTTCTGAGGGACGATATTCTGAGATTTTACTCATTGAATCAGAAGCGGATATAGAAGTAATTTGGAACATCAGGGCAAGCAAGGGTAGAGACAGTACGATTCTACAACAACAACACAAGGATATGTGGGTTGAAAATGGAAATATGTGAGAAATATGGAGGATGTTGGTATGAACAACGTAAAATAGGAAGACGATAATACACTCAGCAATATCTTTTTGTGTATGTGTGCATGTATAAACGAGTGGAGACCTATTTTGACATTTAAGAAGTGGATAAAGGTTTTTTGGCGTTTTGGAGTACGAGTTATTGTTATGTTTTTATGTTTTAGTTTATGATAAAGTGACAGATGAACAAAATAACTTTTGAGAGAGAGAGAGAGAGAGAGAGAGAGAGAGAGAGAGAGAGAGAGAGAGAGAGAGAGAGAGAGAGAGAGAGAGAGAGAGCAAAGGCTGGAAATAGGACCGATTAGAAGGGGTTTTGATTGGTTACTGAACAAATTTCAAATGGGAATATGTGTTTTTGAAATAAATAAAAGACAGCGAGAACGACCCAGTTCTGTTGACTTTAGCTAGTATTACACCTCGGATAATATAAATTTACCAGTGTGTGTGTGTTTTTTTTTTTTCTCCATTGAAAATTAAGCATAAAACTACCATCCGTACGTTTATTTACCCATAACCTATCTATCTATCCATATCTATCAATCTAAGAGAAGAGCGCTACTGAAAAATGAACGAATAGAAATAGACAAACTTTTCAAAGGAAATGGTAATGAATGAAAAGGGATGAATGAGCTATAAGGAAATCGAGTATAGTGTTTAGGTACGAAAATTATATATTGGTATTGGCTGAAATTGATGTGATACCGATTCTCTGCCTAATAGGAGGGAAAGAGAGTGAGCTGACGAGTGACTGTAAAGAGATAATCTAGGGTAATAATAGATAGCAAATGAGCATATATTTGTGCATTATGAGAGAAAGGGGAAGAAGTGAGAGTTTGAAGTGGTTAGTTATTCATCGAAAGCCACAAACAGGTTTAATGTAATGAAATGTAATGAATAGAAACTCATTTACTGTCGATGTATGTTTATATTTTCAACATTTGGCTGTCCTTAAGGATGGTTCCCTTGCAATATTAAAATAAACACTGCAACATTCATAATTACATGCTGGACCTTCGTTAGATCTAATGTTCACACAATTTCCCAACACTAAGTTTCATACACCTTGTATATATATATATACATATATATATATATATATATATATATATATATATATATATATATATATGTTATATATATATATGTAAATATATATATATACATATATAGATATGTATGTGTGTACATACATATATATATAATTTATATATATGTATATATATGATATATATATATACATATACATATATGTATATATATATATATATATATAACGGATTTTGAGCGAAGCGAAAAATCTATTTTTGGGTGAGATGGCCATGTCGTCCTGATGGAAGTTCCTATAGGGTAGCTTCCTAGGGTATATTACAACTACGGCGATATTCCCAGAGAATTTACCTTAAGGTACCAGAATTCTAACTCCTGGAGCGAGTATCCCTCGTGAAAGGGATATCGCGACATATCAGAGGACGTATTCTAGACACGTCACATGGCAATCTACGACCTGAACAGAGATTTCGTCTCGTAGGAGCGAGATTGACGAGATACGAATTCGGGAAAGAAAAAGGGGAGCCGCTCCCAAGGCTTCCCTATCCCCCGATTCGTATGCGTGCCTGGCGCCAATCCTGGCGCCATCTGTATTCCTTGTAGCGTACACGAGGTGCTACAGATACTGTATGTAGGGAGGGGTCCTACAGCCCTTTCTTAGAAAGGCAAGGGCGGGTCCATCAGGACGACATGGCCATCTCACCCAAAAATAGATTTTTCGCTTCGCTCAAAATCCGTTTTTTGGGCTCAAGCCATGTCGTCCTGATGGAAGTGTACCAGAGCATTACTGTATCTGTGGATTCTCAGAACGTGCCGTACTCCCCGGAGGTAATTTTTTCCCGGTCGACTAGACCTAGAGACCTAAGATGTTACCGTTATACATCTTTTCAACTAACTATAAACTATGTTAGAGCTTCCTGCCCCCTACAGGGAAGAGTCCTACTAGACTCTGGAAAAGTCTCGAAGAGTACATATATCTATGTACGAATACCAGGCAAGCTAATATAGTGGTCTCGCCCTATATTAAGTAAAGCATAGTTTGTAAAGGACCACTGCGTCAATATGAAATATCGACCAGTTTTCCGCACAATACTTGTATTGGACAAAGGTTTTATATCCGCATAGGAGGAAAACCAATGCAACATAGCTTGCATAAAGGAACAATTCTATTAGAATTATCCCAGATAAGGTACATAGAATGAATGCTCAATTATACCAGTAAATTGACACAGGTGAAGGAGACGCAAGGTTCTCAAGAACCAGATTATTGACAGGCAATAAATAGACAGGTTAACCACAATTATATATATATATATATATATATATATATATATATATATATATATATATATAAAAGAAGAGGATAACCCAAAACTTTAAGCATAAGTATGATAGTAAACAGGGCTTGTTTGTCTGAAAGAAAAACATTAGATGCCACTTTTAAGATACCGAGGTATCAAAGTCATAAAAGCCTGTATTACAAATCAATGACATTAGCGTTAGAAACACTCGGCACACATGTCTGCACTTATGCTAGGTTCACCTTCGGAAATGGAACAGTCTGGATGGGCAACACAGTGCCCTCACTTAGTTTGTAGTACAGTATGTAACTACACACTCACCCTGGAATTAATCGTCCCAATTAAGACCACTGTTCCTTGCAGAGTTAAACAGTAGGGTTAACACCGCGACCCACTGCTACCACAGATCTCTTTTAGTTCCTCTACTTGCTTCGCATAGTGGCGAAAGAACACTCTGGAAGACTTCCAGCCAGTGTATGAACGGAGATGTTCAAAATCCATGCAATTAAAGAAATTTAAGAATGAGGCAACTTTCCTCGGATCGTGACCTGCGGGTGTATTGTCAGGATCCGCTCTGCGAATAAAATATGTGATTTTCGCTCTGAGTTGATTCAGAGATAAATTTGAGCCTGATGTTTCTCCCCTGAATAGTTGACCACCCTTGAAGTCTGAAGTTCTATGAAGATAGACCTTTAGGCATTCTACTGGACATAGAGATGCATCTTCTTTCAGAGGGCAGATTCTCCAGGGACCCCACCTGTTGGTGGGTAACTCATTCTTGGCGAGAAACGTAGGATCCGGAAACAGGTTCAGTTCTTCCCCATCCAGGAACTGAACACGACCTGCCTCTCTCGAGAGGCTACAATCTCACTAACCCTGGCCCCGGACGCGAGTGCAAATTAGGAAAATAACTTTTTGTGTCAAATCCTTTAACGCACATTCCTCATTGCTCAACAGAGAAGCGAAATGAAGAACTTGTCTAAAGACCATGAAATGGGCTTTGGAGGTGCTGAAGGTCTGAGCCTAGCACAGGCTTTCGGGACTTTATTAAAGATCTCGTTACCTAGGTCGACCTGGAAGGCATATAGAATGGGTCTTGTCAAAGCAGACTTACACGCTGAAATCGTGTTCGCTGCCAACCCTTGACCATGGAGGTGGGGAAAAAAGATAAGCAGAAGTCTGTCAAGATCTCCTGCGGAATCTTCGCCTTGACAAAAGGCCACCCATTTTCTCCAAGATGACTCATATTGCCTTCTAGTAGATTTGCATTTATATTCCTCAATGAAGTCTATACTGGCTTTCGAAATCCCGAAACGCTTTCTCACCGCTAGGGAGAGAAAATCATGAACTGCAGGGTCCGGGTTTTCTGTAATGAAGCGCAGACAGTTGACTTCTGGACTCGCTGGGTCAGAACTGGATCTGGTAGTGGTACAAACTTCAGCTACAGTTCCACTATTGCCGCTACCCTTTGAAGGATCTCAGTTTGTTGAGGACCCTCAACAGAAGGTTGTGAGGAGGGAACAGATAAATCTTGGACCATCTGTTCCAGTCGAGGGACATCGCGTCCACTGCTTCCGCTAAGGGGTCCTCGTACGGGGCACGTACAGGGGCAACTTCTTGTTGTCTTTCGTCGCAAAGAGGTCTATCTGCAGTTCTGGGACTGATTCAGAATGAAGGAGAGTGATCCTGCGTCTAAGGACCATTCCGACTCTATCGGTGTGAACCTGGATAGAGCGTCCGCTGTCACATTGCGGACTCCTTGAAGGTGAACTGCCGACAGGTACCACTTCTTCTTTTCCGCCAATCGGAAGACGGCCAACATCACCTGGTTGAGAGGTGGTGACCTCGATCCTTGTCGATTCAAGTATCTTACAACTACCTCGCTGTCTATTACCACTTTATGTGGAACGAATGACGCGGGGAGACTTTCTTTAAGGTAAGGAGCACTGCCCTAGCTTCTAGAAAGTTTTATGAGAAAGGTCTTGAATAGCCTGGACCAAGTCCCCTGGACTTTTTTCCGATGAGAGTGACCTCCCCATCCCTCCTTTGAGGCGTCTGAGTGAATCGTCACCGACGGGGGAGGTGGCTGAAGAAGAACCTGACTTCTTTAGATGTCTGGCTTGGGACCAAGGCCTGAGAAGAGTACTTAGCCGAAGCGGCTGGTCTTCTCAGATCTCTTCACGCGTTTGATGCATAACTTCTCCAAACTCCGATTGCATCCTTTAGCTGTGCTCTTAGCACTGGGTCTGTCACCGAAGCAAACTGGAGAGAGCGCAGTACTCTCTCCTGCTCGTGTCTTGATATCCTTTCGGAATCGTGAAGTCTCTTGACAGAACCCGCTATCTCCTTCCTTTTCTTCGCTGGGGTGGAGAAACGGTGTGACAAAAGGTCCCAGTGGATCTTAGCCCCTGGAACTTTTGAGATGGAGAAAGTCGAGACTTTTTCTGTTGATCTTGAAGCCTAGGTACTCTAGGAACTGGATCACTGACTGGAAGCTTGCAAGCATTCTGTCTCGGATGCTGCCCACACCAACCAGTCGTCCAGGTAGGCTACTACCTGAATTCCCTTTAGGCGAAATTGTTTGAGAGCTACGCTCGCAAGCTTCGTAAAAATCCTTGGGGCTATGTTTAGCCCGAATGGCATGGCTCCGAAGGCGTATAGTCTTCGCTGTAGCCTGAACCCTAGGTAGGGGGAGAGTCGATGGCTAATTGGAATGTGCCAGTAGGCATCTGACAAGTCTATAGAGACGGAATATGCCCTCTTGGGCAGTAAGGTCCTTATGTGTTGCAGTGTTAGCATTTTGAATTTGCAATTCACTATGAACTTGTTAAGTGGCGACAAGTCCAGAATGACTCTGAGCTTTTCCGAGTCTTTCTTGGGAACACAAAACAGCCTCCCTTAGAAATTGATGGGCTTCACCCTTTTTCTCCAACCGTTCTTGAACGTACTCCTCCATAACGGGGGTGGAGTGTTGGAAAAACCGAAGGTACGGGGGTGGAGTGCTGTACCAGCTCCCGCCCAATCCATTCTTGAGTAGGCTGTGGGCCCAGGGATCGAAGGTCCACCGATCCCGAAATTTCAGAAGTCTCCCTCCTACCGGTATCACCTCACTTGGACTGCCGTCCTGAGGTCTTGCCTTCCTGACCACGACCACCCCTGAATCCCCTTCCCCTTGAGGGGCGTCTAGACGAGCCTCTGGTTGCTCCTCTAGGCTTTGCTCGGAAGGAAGTAGACTGCCCTTCGAACGCTGGGGTGAATGCCGTGGACTGTGTCGACACGGCCTGGGGTACCCACTGAAAGGTGGTCGGGGTTTGTGCCACGATCTGGGGCACTGGGGGCAATGGCAATTGCAGTTGCTGTTGCTGTCTAAGAGGCTTGGCTGGCCGAGACGGTAGCCTAGTCCTCATAGTCTTCCTCTTTGGTTGAGGACCCTCATCCGGGGAAGACTTTCTTTTGATAGCCAGGTCCCACTTCTGGAGAAGGTTTCTATTCTCCAAGGTGGCTTTATCAAAAACTTCTTTGACCAAGTCGGTAGGGAAAAAGGTCTTTTCCCCAAATGTTGGAGGAGATTAGTTTCTTTAGCTCGTGCCTCACTGTAGCCGAGGTAAACACGAACTCCCTACAAGCTCTCCTTGCCTTGACGAAGCCATAAAGGTCCTTCGTCACTGTGGCCAGATGAGGCTTGGCCACTACCATGAACATTTCATGGACCTTGGGGTCACTTGCCATCGTCTCGAGAGTAGTCTGAAGAGACATTGAGGCAGTCAGTCTTTCTTTTGTATCGAACTCACTTCGCAAAAGAAAGTCAGACAGCTTAGGGAGGTCCTTGCCGAACTGACGTCCGGCAATATCAGCCTCCAACTTTCCCACTTAGAACGTAAGATGGACGTCCTTCCAATCTTTGTGGTCCATAGGCAGGGCCAGCGACAAGGGTTTACACTCCTCTAGGGAGGGGCAAGACTTGCCGGCCTCGATTGCTTTTAGTACAGCCAGAAACCCTTTCTGTAAAAGGGGGAAGGCTCTAGTAGGCGAGGACACAAAGGAAAGGAGCTTCCTATTCAATGCAGCTACCTTTGAGTTAGAGAAGCCCCTCTCTTTCATCGAAGATGAAAGTAGAGCTTGAGCCTTAGCATGGTCATCACTATGACCTCCTTCGGCTCTGCCTCCTCCTTTGAAGCTGGTTCCTTCCTCAGCCGGACATAACAGTCCGGATATGGTGCCTTGCTGGGCCAGAATTCCACCCTCCAGGGGAACTGAGCCCAGCATATCCGAGATGACGATCTTTCC
>NC_090768.1:21664106-21689106 GCF_036898095.1 Palaemon carinicauda
AGCAAGTGTAAGAATAATACAGTGAGATGAAGGAAAGATTTTTAATTTGAATGGTGAAAGGATGGAAGTGATTGAAGCTTTTAAATGTTTTTCTTAAAATTTAATGGATACTGATGTGATCAGAGAAGAGCTGATTATGCAGATCAAGAAAAGAAGCAAGGTGTATGCTAAAGATTTAAAAGCTATTAGAGTTGTCTTTTGAAGTCATGGTCAGAATGAACAAGGAATTGATTAAGCACCTGTTATTTAATGAAGTTCAGTGGAGGCCTTGAATGAAAAAACTAAAGTTGAAACGGTCCAGGTGAACCCTTGACCTTTTACTATACAAGTAAAGAACTAAAAGATTGTTAAATACCGTAAAAAGGTAAATTGAAATGGTGAAAGCTAAGTATGCGGGAAAAGATGGCTGAGAATATCAGGATAATTTTTACATGATTTAAACATTTGGCAGCATATTGAGATAACTGGTGACAAGAGTGGCATATGTGGAGGAGATCATGGTGAGGGGTAGATGGAGATGGTTTGGGCATGCTCTTCGCTCTCCCCCAAGAGAGACAAGTTCACTAAACTTTCATCTGGGCTCCATAAGGCACTTGAAGATTTGGAAGACCCAGTCCTACATGGCTGAGGACTATGAAGCGTGAAACAGATGATGAATGGAGAAGTATTAATTTAAAAACTCAAGATAGAGACGACTGGCGAAATTTAACCGAGGCCTTTTGCGTCAATAGACGTGGGAGGAGATGATGATGATGTATAATTAATAAGAAATTGGACGGTGGAAGAAATACATTGGACTCCTCCTGTACAGTATATATACGCACACAAACACACACGCATATATATATATATATATATATATATATATATATATATATATATATATATATATAAATATGTGTGTGTGTACGTAAACAAGCTTATAACTTCCTATTTTACCTCCCAACGAAGTTGGAAGGAGGTTATGTTTTACCCCCTATTTGTGCGTTTGTCTGTGTGTGTTACTTCGTGAACAGGTTTCCGGTCACAATTTAATTGTAGAGTAATGAAACTTGTAGGGATTAACTGTTATGTAAAAAGCTGGAAGTGATTGAATTTTGGAAGGTCAAGGTCAGGGTCAAGCAAAATCTCTTATTCACTCAATCAGTCATAAGTTTGGACATCGTTGTCACAGAGATTTCAAACTTGGTTCATATTTGTGTGTATGAAAATCTACTCCAATTAATATATGTTAAGGTCGATGGTCAAGGTCAAGATCAAGCGAAAGGTCAAATTCTGGTCATCAACCATACGGAAACAATTTTAATCGTAAAATACTAAAACTTGGTTGGATTAGAAACTTTAATGTAAAGAGCTGTTAAGGTCAAAGATCAAGGTTGAGTCTAAGGTCAAGGTCAAGCAAAAGGTCAAAATCCGGTCATCAACCATACGGCCACAATTTTAATCGTAAATTAATGAAACTTGCAGGGATTTTAAACTGTAATGTAGAGAGCGTGTGTAGCTGGAATAAATGTACCAAGCTCAGAGTCACTTGCTTGCTGCTGGTTGGGTGGGCCTCAGTTTATCCGAATTCATCAGTTTTCTGCACACAATTAAAGGTTTAAAGGTTGCTCATGAATGGCAGAGGCAAGGGACAGTGACATTGCCCTAGCAAGCAGAAACAATGCCCTAGAGACTGACCACATATTATATGATTAGCGCCCAAGCGCCCCTCTCCACCCAAGCTAGGACCAGGGAGGGCCAGACAATGGCTGCTGATGAATCAACAGATAGACCTATAGGCTTCTCCAAACCCCCCAACCTTAGCTCACAAGGATGGTAAGGTTGCAGACACTAAAGGCACTAACGAGTCTGAGCGGGACTTGAACCCTCGTCTAGCAAACACCAGGCAGAGTTGTTATAAATATACTGCTACAGAGTGAGTTAGAAAATACGATTATGATAGTAATATGAATACTAGTTAAACTAATTGTAAATAAGCTGAACCCACATATTGGCTTAGTGTGATTATTTATCAATTAATTTCGAAGGAACATGTAAGCTGAAGTCTTGGAATAATGTTCCACTTTATTGAATTCCTTTAGGATTGATTTTTTACTGCATATACTGCTGACACTATGTGGTTTATTAATATATTCATAGATTTGAAAATGCATCAACACAAAATTACTGGATTCCGACAAATTTATTTCATCTAATCAGTAGCTGTGAAAGGCGTAGCTTTGAGTACAAATATGCCAGCCTAAGAAAAATAGAGTGTAGTATTTTTGTTTACTCAATCAGTTCTTGCGTCATAGAAATATGGCACATGAATCGAAGCAGTAAAAGTGAATATGTTTTATTAATGTGAGTTACAGTTTGAATTCCATCTTTTGCTTTTTAGTATATTAGTAGTTCGTATGATTTTTGCATAGGTAAAACCTTAAACATAATTCCTCAGTTTTTCTGCTGCAAATGCCAGTGGGATGGCTTCCAAATCCCCTGGTGAAATTTAGGCCTGAAGAAAATGAGAAAAATGAAAAGGAAGAAATTACGCCTTGACCTTCAAGGAAGAGATAGACCTGCCTAAAAGTGTGGTACCTTGGAAAACAATTTCCCGTCTAGGCGATGTCAGGCAGGGCAGCCGGTCGGCACTACGAACTACCCCAATAGCCAAAACAAAGTCCTTCAAAAAGAAGGCAAACGTGTTACCCCATACGAATGGGGAAAAAAGCACGCTAATAGAAGAATTGTTTGAGAAATCCAGAAGTTGATAAAAGGAGCTACAAAGACAGCTAAATGAACTAAATGTTAGAAAATCACAAACAAACTGCTTTATTTAATTCGGTAAAAAAAAAAATTCCACTTAAACGTGAACTGTACATTCAACTTTTGAACTGTTGATTTCTCATTGTCAAGTGCTTTAAAACTGCATATTTTACAAGGCTTCAAGCATTTATCATTGGTGACCTAGCTGAATTTGGACAGTAAGAGAAAGATTTGTGTTTTACAATCACTTTTCTGTAGTGTTTAGTTCATAAAACGGACTTCAAGTACACTATTTCACAGTTTCTATATTCTAATTAATTTTAACTTTTAATTTGGAGGTCTATTTTATTACCATTCGTTTATCAGTATCATTATGTCTCCATGGCGACGCATTAAATGGATTAATTTTTTTCAATTAAAAAAAGATAAAATAGAAGTGAATGAAGGTGTTTTTTTTTTTCTTTTTTTTTTTTTTGTAGACTATCACATTTTCTAAATAACCTTTGCTGTTCTTATCCAATCAATATTTGTGCAAACAAAATTGCAAATTAATGTCAGTCTAACGATTTTTCCTTTTTTTTTTTCGGATTTTCTTACCCGTTTCCGGTTATTTTGAATACAGGGAAAATCATTTTTCATAGTCGAAAAAAAAATTTATTATGGAGGCTTGAAGTTTTATATTGGGAAATGTATCTTTCACCACTTTAATTTTTTTAATCGTGCTGAATTTTATTTTCATTTCAAATATAAATGAAAATAATATTTCAGATTTTGAGAAAAAACCTTTACGTTTTTGTATTTCTGAATTGCATCACTATGGCCTTTCATGTTTCTGTTCTCTTATTTGTTCAGAATTTTCTTTATCTCAAATACGAAAAAAGTTTTATTTATATTTTCGCAAAAAATGTTTAAGTTATGAAGTTTTTGTATTGTTAAAATGTTTCATTCCATCACAGTTTGTTGTTCTCGTAATAGATAGAAATTTATTGTGAGCAAAAAATATTGAGGCAAAAGATATTTTTCATGGTTCGAAAAATAATTCTAAGCAACGGATTTTTTATTCCTATTTGGAATATATCACTATGCCAGCAAATTTCACCGTTCTGTTAATAGCTCAAAATTTTCCGTGAGCAAAATATTTTTCATGGTTCAAGAAACACCTTAAACCTGCGAAAAGTGTGGACGCTTTGTATTTGGGAAATTTATCACCCAGCTGGACCTCTGGCCGGAAATGGTCTCATGTTCTTAGGGCCTACCAAGTGGTTGTAGAGAGAATTACAGGTATCTTGAAAGTACCTTTGAAACGTTGAAGAAAGCTCACTGGCATTCTGGAGAAAGGAAAATCCCTTCCTGTCTTGACATTCAAAGCTTTTTTGAAAAAAAAAATTAAAGAAAAGTTTGCATTCCTTGAATACGTGAGCTTATGAAACTGATGACATTAGAATGTTCCAGGCATCTTTGGAATGGCGTCAAAGATGTTTTTTAAGGTGTTCTTGAAGGAATACTTCTCAATCTTCCTTCAAGATGAATTTTGCTGCAAAAGTTTTAGCCCATATTTTTTCCTTCCTCTGAGCTGGAATGGCGGAGCAGAGGGAGTTGGATGGTGATCACTGCAACGGTTCAGTAATAAACTAAAAAACTCTCGTTGATGGAGACCCCCCAAAAAGAGAGACAAGTGCGGAGGACAGAAATTACGGACTAGTGTGTACGTTTGTTTTTCTTAACTCGAGATGATGACATTGGAATGTGCCTCTTACTATACAAAAAAATGTTTCAGCTGGTTTATTTGCTCGGAAATTGGTTTTCATCTTGTTGCTTTTTTCTTTTGCTCCTTTATCTTGAGAATGTTTCAACCTTATAACATTAAATAAGACCCACACATGCATGCACACACACACATTATATATATATATATATATATATATATATATATTATATATATGTGTGTATATATATATATATATATATATATATTATATATGTGTATATATATATATTATATATATATATATATATATGTGTGTGTGTGTGTGTGTGTATATAATATGTGTTTTTATATATACATACACACACACACATATATATATATATACAGTATATATATATATATATATATATATATATACATATATATATATGTATATATATATATATATATATATATATATATATATATATATATATATAATATATATGTATATATACTGTATATGTTACTTTATTGGTGTCGAGAAAATCTAGGGCAACATTTCTCAGGGAAAAAATATGAGCTCTAGTTAGTAGGTTTCAGGATAAGACGAAAACTGGATTTATATTTTCCCATATAATATTTGGTGTCGACATGTGTTTCGAATAACTTTTTTGAGATTTTGCGTTAGGATTACATTGGTTGGACAATGAAATTACATTGAAATATTAAGGATAAAATGGGAAAAATTTGAAATACAATAATATATTGAAACTGCGAAATGGATTAACAAGTATCGATAAATGAAAACTTTAAGATTCTTTGAAATGGGAAATTTCAAGAATAATTTCGAAATACATGAATGATTTTCTCTCAGATAATTTCATGATCAATCTCACAAGCTTCCTCCACTTTGACAAGGCTAACGGTACCAGTCTTGCAACAGGGTTGATATTGGTTCTTCATGAACGATGTCTCATGGTCAAAGCAGGCAAAATTATAAGGCTTACTCGACCCCTCAGAAAATCTAGATTTGTAAACTGAGTTGATCTCGATTCGATTCTGTTAAGAGCCGCACTTTTCCTTTTGACAAGCAGTGGTCTCTCTGCTCCAGTATTTTCTCTGTAATGTAGTAGTTTCTGTACTCCCATCCATGCTGTTTCGATTCTTTCTTTAATGAAATTCTCGATTCCACTGTTGTAAAAGGGTTGATGAAGAGTTTTCAAAGCTGGTCTCGCTTCTGCAACATACTCAAAACCCTGAGGCTTACTCGCCCCCTCAGAATATCTAGGGTAGCAAACTACGTTGGTCCCCGATTCCAGTTCCTTTGGAAAAGCATCATTCTTCACGACAGCTAGTAGTCTCGTGGTTACTTTACGTTTACAATTAGTACCTAATGTCAAAGTATAGTCTAAAAAAATCAAAGACAATAAGTCTGCGGACAAATTGAGCTCTTTTTAGGTTTCAGGATAACATGAAAACTGCATTTACGTTTTTTTCTTATATTTGGTGCCAACACCTGTTTGTTCGAGACATCCAAAAGTTGATGAAAGGAGCTACAAAGGCAGACAGCTAAATCAATCAAATGTTTGAAAATCACAAACATAAACTGCATTTTTCAATTCGGTAAAAAAAAATTCCACTTAAACGTGAACTGTACATTCAACTTTTGAACTGTTGATTTCTCATTGTCAAGTGCTTTAAAACCGCACATTTTACAAGGCTTCAAATATATATCATTGGTGACCTAACGGAATTTGGACAGTAAGAGAAAGATTTGTGTTTTAAAATCACTTTTCTGTAGTGTTTAGTTCATAAAACGGGCTTCAAGTACACTATTTCACAGTTTCTATATTCTAATTAATTTTAACTTTTAATTTGGAGGTCGATTTTATTACCATTCGTTTATCAGTATCATTATGTATCCATGGCGACGCATTAAATGGATTTTTTTTTTTTCAATTAAAAAAAGATAAAATAGAAGTGAATGAAGTTTTATTTTTTTTTTTTTTTGTGGGGTAGACTATCGCAACTTTTTCTAAATAACCTTTGCCGTTCTTATGCAATAAATATTTGTGCAAACAAAATTGCAAATTAACGTCAGTCTAACGATTTTTCCTTTTTTTCGGATTTTCTTACCCGTTTCCGGTTATTTTGAATACAGGGAAAATCATTTTTCATTGTCGAAAAAAATTTATTATGGAGGCTTGAAGTTTTATATTGGGAAATGTATCTTTCACCACTTTAATTTTTTAATCGTGTTGAATTTTATTTTCATTTCAAATATAAATGAAAATAATATTTCATATTTTGAGAAAAAACCTTTACGTTTTTGTATTTCTGAATTGCATCACTATGGCCTTTCATGTTTCTGTTCTCTTATTTGTTCAGAATTTTCTTTATCTCAAATACGAAAAAAGTTTTATTTATATTTTCACAAAAAATGTTTAAGTTATGAAGTTTTTGTATTGTTAAAATGTTTCATTCCATCACAGTTTGTTGTTCTCGTAATAGATAGAAATTTATTGTGAGCAAAAAATATTGAGGCAAAAGATATTTTTTATGGTTCGAAAAATAATTCTTAGCAACGGATTTTTTTTTTTCCTATTTGGAATATATCACTATGCCAGCAAATTTCACCGTTCTGTTAATAGCTCAAAATTTTCCGTGAGCAAAATACTTTTCATGGTTCAAGAAACACCTTAAACCTGCGAAAAGTGTGGACGGTTTGTATTTGGGAAATGTATCACCCAGCTGGACCTCTGGCCGGAAATGGTCTCATGTTCTTAGGGCCTACCAAGTGGTTGTAGAGAGAATTACAGGTATCTTGAAAGTACCTTTGAAACGTTGAAGAAAGCTCACTGGCATTCTGGAGAAAGGAAAATCCCATCCTGTCTTGGCATTCAAAGCTTTTTTGAAAGAAATTTAAAGAAAAGTTCGCATTCCTTGAATATGTGAGCTTATGAAACTGATGACATTAGAATGTTCCAGGCATCTTTGGAATGGCGTCAAAGATGTTTTTTAAGGTGTTCCTGAAGGAATACTTCTCAATCTTCCTTCAAGATGAATTTTGCTGCAAAGGTTTTTGCCCATATTTTTTCCTTCCTCTGAGCTGTAATGGCGGAGCAGAGGGAGTTGGATGGTGATCACTGCAACGGTTCAGTAATAAACGAAAAAACTCTCGTTGATGGAGACCCCCCAAAAAAGAGAGACAAGTGCGGAGGACAGAAATTACGGACTAGTGTGTACGTTTGTTTTTTCTTTTGTTTTTGAGGAGTTCCCTTTATTTTAAGAATATTTCAACCTTATAACATTAAATAAGACGCACACACACGCACACACACACACACACATATATATATATATATATATATATATATATATATATATATATAATGTGTTTATATATATACATATACATATATATATGTGTGTATATATATATATATATATATATATATATATATATATATAAAATGTGTTTATATATATACATATACATATATATATGTGTATATATATATAATGTGTTTATATATATACATATACATATATATGTATATATATATATATATATATATATATATATATATATATATATATATATATACTGTATATGTTACCTTATTGGTGTCGAGAAAATCTAGGGCAACATTTCTCAGGGAAACATTTGAGCTCTAGTTAGTAGGTTTCAGGATAAGACGAAAACTGGATTTATATTTTCCCATATAATATTTGGTATCAACACGTTTTTCGAATAACTTTTTTGAGATTTTGCCTTAGGATTACATAGGTTGGACAATGAAATTACATTGAAATATAAAGGCTAAAATGGGGAAAATTTGAAATACAATAATATATTGAAACTGCGAAATGGATTAACAAGTATCGATAAATGAAAACTTTAAGTCTTTGAAATGGGAAATTTCAAGAATCATTTTGAAATACATGAATGATTTTCTCTCGAAGCTTCAGGTAATTTCATGATCAATCTCACAAGCTTCCTCCACTTTGACAAGGCTAACGGTTCCAGTCTTGCAACAGGGTTGATATTGGTTCTTCATGAACTATGTCTCATGTTCAAAGCAGGCAAAATTATAAGGCTTACTCGACCCCTCAGAAAATCTAGATTTGTAAACTGAGTTGATCTCGATTCGATTCTGTTAAGAGCCGCACTTTTCCTTTTGACAAGCAGTGGTCTCTCTGCTCCAGAATTTTCTCTGTAATGTAGTAGTTTCTGTACTCCCATCCATGCTGTTTGGATTCTTTTTTTGATGAAATTCTCGATTCCACTGTTGTAAAAGTTTTGATGAGCTTTCAAAGCTGGTTTCGCTTCTGCAACATACTCAAAACCCTGAGGCTTACTCACCCCCTTAGAATATCTAGGGTAGCAAACTACGTTGGTCCCCGATTCCAGTTCCTTTGGAATAGCATCATTCCTCACAACAGCTTGTAGTTTCGTGGTTACTTTACGGTTACAGTTAGTAGCTAATGTCAAAGTATAGTCTAAAAAAATCCAAGGCAATAAGTCTCCGGAGAAACTGAGCTCTTTTTAGGTTTCAGGATAACATGAAAACTGCATTTATGTTTTTTCTTATATTTGGTGCCAACACCCGTTTGTTTGAGACATCCAAAAGTTGATGAAAGGAGCTACAAAGACAGCTAAATCAACCAAATGTTTCAAAATCACAAACATAAACTGCATTATTTAATTCGGTAAAAAAAAATCCACTTAAACGTGAACTGTACATTCAACTTTTGAACAGTTGATTGCTCATTGTCAAGTGTTTTAAAACTGCATATTTTACAAGTCTTCAAATGTATATCATTGGTGACCTAGCGGAATTTGGACAGTAAGAGAAAGATTTGTGTTTTAAAATCACTTTTCTGTAATGTTTAGTTCATAAAACGGGCTTCAAGTACACTATTTCAGTTTCTATATGATAATTAATTTTAACTTTTAATTTGGACGTCTATTTTATTACCATTCGTTTATCAGTATCATTATGTCTCTATGGCGACGCATTAAATGGATTAATTTTTTTTTTCAATTAAAAAATAAAATAGAAGTGAATGAAGGTGTTTTTATTTTTTTTTTTTTTTGTTTTTTTTTCAAATAACCTTTGCTGTTTATATCCAATCAATATTTGTGCAAACAAAATTGCAAATTAATGTCAGTCTAACGATTTTTCCTTTTTTCGGATTTTCTTACCCGTTTCCGGTTATTTTGAATACAGTGAAAATCATTTTTCATAGTCGAAAAAAAATCTTATTATGGAGGCTTGAAGTTTTATATTGGGAAATGTATCTTTCACCACTTTAATTTTTTTAATCGTGTTGAATTTTATTTTCATTTCAAATATAAATGAAAATAATATTTCAGATTTTGAGGAAAAACCTTTATGTTTTTGTATTTCTGAATTGCATCACTATGGCCTTTCATGTTTCTGTTCTCTTATTTGTTCAGAATTTTCTTTATCTCAAATACGAAAAAAGTTTTATTTATATTTTCACAAAAAATGTTTAAGTTATGAAGTTTTTGTATTGTTAAAATGTTTCATTCCATCACAGTTTGTTGTTCTCGTAATAGATAGAAATTTATTGTGAGCAAAAAATATTGAGGCAAAAGATATTTTTCATGGTTCGAAAAATAATTCTAAGCAACGGATTTTTTTTCCTATTTGGAATATATCACTATGCCAGCAAATTTCACCGTTCTGTTAATAGCTCAAAATTTTCCGTGAGCAAAATATTTTTCATGGTTCAAGAAACACCTTAAACCTGCGAAAAGTGTGGACGCTTTGTATTTGGGAAATGTATCACCCAGCTGGACCTCTGGCCGGAAATGGTCTCATGTTCTTAGGGCCTGCCAAGTGGTTGTAGAGAGAATTACAGGTATCTTGAAAGTACCTTTGAAACGTTGAAGAAAGCTCACTGGCATTCTGGAGAAAAGGGAAAATCCCATCCTGTCTTGACATTCAAAGCTTTTTTGAAAAAAAAATAAAGAAAAGTTCGCATTCCTTGAATGCGTGAGCTTATGAAACTGATGTCATTAGAATGTTCCAGGCATCTTTGGAATGGCGTCAAAGATGTTTTTTTAAGGTGTTCTTGAAGGAATACTTCTCAATCTTCCTTCAATATGAATTTTGCTGCAAAAGTTTTAGCCCATATTTTTTCCTTCCACTGAGCTGGAATGGCGGAGCAGAGGGAGTTGGATGGTGATCACTGCAACGGTTCAGTAATAAACTAAAAAACTCTCGTTGATGGAGACCCCCCAAAAAAGAGAGACAAGTGCGGAGGACAGAAATTACGGACTAGTGTGTACGTTTGTTTTTCTTAACGCGAGATGATGACATTGGAATGTGCCTGTTACTCTACCAAAAAAAAAAAAAAAAATGTCTCAGCTGGTTTATTTGCTCGGAAATTGGTTTTCATCTTGTTGATTTTTTTTTTTTTTTTTTTTTTTTTTGTTTATGAGGAGTCCCCATTATTCTAAGAATGTTTCAACCTTATAACATTAACTAAGACCCACACACGCATGCACACACACACACACACACACACACATATATATATATATATATATATATATATATATATGTATGTATATATACTGTATATGTTACCTAATTGGTGTCAAGAAAATCTAGGGCAACATTTCTCAGGGAAAAATTTGAGCTCTAGTTAGTAGGTTTCAGGATAAGACGAAAACTGGATTTATATTTTCCCATATAATATTTGGTGTCGACACGTGTTTCGAATAACCTTTTTTGAGATTTTGCGTTAGGATTATATAGGTTGGACAATGAAATTACATTGAAATATAAAGGCTAAAATGGGGAAAATTTGAAATACAATAATATATTGAAACTGCGAAATGGATTCACAAGTATCGATAAATGAAAACTTTAAGATTCTTTGAAATGGGAAATTTCAAGAATAAATTTGAAATACATGAATGATTTTCTCTCGAAACTTCAGGTAATTTCATGTTCAATCTCACAAGCTTCCTTCACTTTGACAAGGCTAACGGTTCCAGTCTTGCAACAGGGTTGATATTGGTTCTTCATGAACGATGTCTCATGTTCAAAGCAGGCAAAATTATAAGGCTTACTCGACCCCTCAGAAAATCTAGATTTGTAAGCTGAGTTGATCTCGATTCGATTCTGTTAAGAGCCGCACTATTCCTTTTGACAAGCAGTGGTCTCTCTGCTCCAGCATTTTCTCTGTAATGTAATAGTTTCTGTACTCCTATCCATGCTATGTCGATTCTTTCTTTGATGAAATTCTCGATTCCACTGTTGTAAAAGGGTTGATGAAGAGATTTCAAAGCTGGTCTCGCTTCTGCAACATACTCAAAACCCTAAGGCTTACTCGCACCCTCAGAATATCTAGGGTAGCAAATTACGTTGGTCCCCGATTCCAGTTCCTTTGGAAAAGCATCATTCCTGACAACAGCTTGTAGTCTCGTGGTTACTTTACGTTTACAATTAGTACCTAATGTCAAAGTATAGTCTAAAAAAAATCAAAGACAATAAGTCTCCGGACAAACTGAGCTCTTTTTAGGTTTCAGGATAACATGAAAACTGCATTTACGTTTTTTCTTATATTTGGTGCCAACGCCCGTTTCAGATCATTTTTTTTACGTGATTTTTTGCCATGATTTTATAAGTTGAAAGGTGGAATTGCACTTCAGCATAAAGGCTATGATGGCAAAAATTAAAAATACATGATATATGAAAAATATCAATATGATTTTTAAATACATGATGATTTTTCACAGGGCTTCACAAGATTTCTTGGCAGATCTCACAATCCCTTATATTAATTTTCAAGTGAAAATTTTTTCTAATCAAGTTTGGTAAAAAAGAAAAGAAAAATGGTATAATAATAAATAATATTCTATATATAATTTTTAACATTCTCTAAGAAATTCCACACTTCTATACTCAATCCAACGAAATACAGCCGTTATTGGAGGACACCTGATTTTAAACGAATTCCCGACTGGTGCCACATCTCCACAGATTACCTTCTTGCCTTCTTTCTCCATCCCCACTCCACCTCCTTCCCCCATATCTGTCTTTTTTTTTTTCCCTGTCTCTTTGTAAATCGGTATATTTCCGAAACTGTATCCTAAATTATTCCCCGTTTAGTTCCACACCACTATTGAGGAAAAATTCACGCCGTGTTTTCTGTATAAAGGTTGTCCCTCATCCTAACCTTGGATATGAGCGGGGACCGTACTGTATACCGCGCATGTGCCAAACGTTGCCGCTACACACTCTGTGACAGCACACTCTCATAATGAATTAAGGAAAGGGAAGGTTTTCTACCAAAGTGCCAAGGGAGTGTAGTGTCTGATGGTCTGTAGAGAGGAGGGGATGGGGTTGTTGTGCTCTGGGCAGGGAGGCCCAAGGAAGGCAAGCAACGGTAGGTTAGAAGGGATCATATTTGAAAGAAAAAAAACATAAAACAGTTTGATCAAATGAAAAAGTAAGCCGTGTGTGTGGTCAGTTGGAGTTGCATGAAGGATGAAGGAGGGGGAAACCACTACTACGATGACATCATGAATAGATTGTAGTAATGAAAGAAAGGAAATTGGATTCATATTAGTTATAAAACAGTATTATGAATATATAAATATGAACGAGTTAGTTTTAGAAGGGATAACCGGAGAGCATTGATAATAAATAGAAGAGAAACAAGAGAGAAACAGACTAAAGGGGTTGGAGACCGCGCCGGTGATCTACTTAATTAAATGAGCCACATACATGATAGCCTGGCAGCCATCTTGATTATTTCATCCTCCACCCCTGGAATTTTGTAATACTTGCTTATCTAAGTCTCTTGTGTCATGTAAACCCCCCCCCCCCCAAAAAAAAAAAAAAAAAATCAGAAGTTAACGATGAGCGCAAATTGTAGCAATAATTATCATTTGTTTTCTGGACATATGTAACCTTCAGTAAACATTCTACTTATCTCTAAATCACCATATTCTTTAATTAAATTTCTTGTTAACTGTGCTGAAATAAAATGTGTTCTTTTTATAACCAGAAATCGCTTGTGAGTTAGTGTAAATATTGATATTCTCAAGAAATAGGCTTTGAGGATGTGGCATTGTAAATTGTTCCATATGATTAAAAGTTCTACAACTCTCACAAGAGAATGTCTTTAGTATTTCAGAAATCAAATGGTTTCTTTAAAATATCAGTGCCAAGATCTGTTGGTATTCGTGGCTTTATTCCTCAATCTGCTACATCCTGAATCAAAGTCTCTTTATGCAAGCTCCATTGGTCCTATATTGTTGGATTAGCGACAGCATATTCAGAATTACAAAAATTTCCCCCTATAAGTTTTTATTAATCTTTACATGCTGAGATTTTCAAGTCGTCTGCTTGGATAGAATGATGTTTAGTTTCCCTAAAGAGGTATGTGTCACCATTAAAGGGATCCTCGATGAAATACTTATGTGGTGTCATGTCCAATTTTTATAGGCTTTGGTTACCAGAATTGTTAATTTTTTACATCTCAAAATAAGAAAAGAAAACTTCCGGCATATACTAGTCATTTAGTGCTATTTTGCTTGAATAATGTTTCTAATAATTTAGCGAGTAGATTCAAAATCAATCGAGCTCCCCTAAAGATTTATACCATTTTCATATATTTTTTAGCTTTAGTAGCACTCAGGTTTGCCAACAGGTGGAAAAACAGTAAAATTAATGCTGTAATAGCGAGGTCATAGTATTGGAACAAAAAATCTAGCTGGTAAAGTCAAACACTGCCTCTGAATTCAGTCACAAATACTCTGAAAGAGCTAGAACGATACACAATAATCGTAAATAAATATGGAGCCTGTCATTACCAATGCCTGAAATTTGTGTATCTCTCAAATCTTCTGTGGCAGTACCGTAAAGTCGAAATGTTCAGGCATTACAATGGGTGCAGATTGGTATCCTATTTTTTCTACTATCCCCATTTTCAATACCTTCATTAATTCCTTCACTTGAATATTTGCCAGACTGTTATCTTTTCGCGAGACTAATACATTTTTCCTTCAAGTGAACCCTTACTGCTATATCCCTTTTATTTTATTTAGTTTAAGTTCTATGAATAAATATCTGATCTTAAAGAAATTTATAGCTGTGCGGAAAGGAGAGCAATTCAACGCATCTTCAGAAAGAAAAAAAATCAAGGGATTTCTCAACCACTTTTTCTTAGTCTTTCTTAATTTATTACTTTTTCTGACAACTCGTTTTTGTCACCATTTTCTCCTTTTTTGTGTGTGTGATTCGTCACCATAACTTTTAAGCGACGATCCCTGGGATCTTTTTTTTTGTTGTTGTCTATGTAAGAGGAGCTAAAGGTGGAACCCCTAGAGAACGCCAAGAAAAGAAAATTATGATGAATTGGTGTTCTTTTTTGCTCTCCTTTTACTGCAGTATTTCTTTTGTCTCTGCCTCTTTCCTCTTATTGTTTTTTATGTGATATAGCTTCATTTAATATTTTTCTATTTGATTTATAACGAATGTTACTTTCCGAGAGTATGGAAAAGAGAAATAATTGAAATATAAAAACTATAAACACCCATATACATATACGTACACACAAATAAATGAGTATATATATATATATATATATATATATATATATATATATATATATATATATATATATATATATAACTTTAAAGTTTACCAGATAAATTTGTTTTTATCGTTATGAGGGTGGCGCCATGGTTTTTTCCTTTCGGTTCTCATCAAATATTAATAAGATGAGGTTTCAAGCCCCAAAGCCTTGCCTTAGTCGAACGACTAGTAGTACAATGATTATATTCCTACCCTCGATATTTATATATATATATATATATATATATATATATATATATATATATATATATATATATATATATATATATATACACACACAGTAGAACTTCAAAAGTTCAAAGTTGCAGCAAATGTTTTTATGTTGAACAATCTGACACAAGTCTTTTTATAGTTTATACATGACATATCTGTTTTGACGTTGTTACTGTTTTTAGAATGATTTATTGTTAATTTGTTCTCATAATTTATTTATTTCCTTATTTCCTGTCCTCACTGGGCTATTTTTCCCTGTTGGAGTCCTGGGGCTTATAGCATCTTGCTTTTCCAACTAGGGTTGTAGCTTGGCTGGTAATAATAATAATAATAATAATAATAATAATAATGTTTATATATATATATGTATATATATATATATATATATATATATGTGTGTGTGTGTGTGTGTGTATATATATATATATATATATATATATGTACGTATATCTATAAATAGATCTATATATATATATATATATATATATATATATATATATATATATATATATGTGTGTGTGTGTGTGTGTGCATAATCTCCTGCTACGCCAATTGACGCAAAGACCCTCAGATTTCGCCTGCCGTCTCTATCTTGAGCTTTTAAATCAATATTTCTCCATTCGTCATCTCCTACTTCACGCTTCATAGTCTTCAGACATATAGGTCTGGGTCTTCCAACTCTTTTAGTGCATTGTGGATCCCAGTTGAAAGTTTGGTGAACTAATCTCTCTTGGGGAGTGCGAAGTACATGACCAAACTATGTCCATCTGCCTCTCACCATGATCTCATCCACATATGGCACCTGAGTAATCTCTCTTATAGTTTCATTTTTAATCCTGTCCTGCCATTCAACTCCCAATATTCTTCTGAGGGCTTTGTTCTCAAATCTACAAAATCTGTTGGTCATTGTTTAATTGTCATACCACGACTCATGTCCCTACAGTAACAACGATCTCACTAAATTGATTTTTATGTGTAATTTCAGGTTATTCGATTTCCAAATTTTATTTAAGCCAGCCATTGTCTGATTTGCTTTTTTCAATCTTTCATTAAACTCCAATTCTAAAGACCCTGTATTAAAGATCAGAGTTCCTAAATATTTGAAAAATTCTACTTCATTAATCCTTTCTCCTTCGAATGATATTTCATCTTCCAATGCATATTCCGTTCTCATTATCTCTCTTCTCTTTATCTTGAGCCCAACAACGTGTGATATTTCATCCATTCTGATAATCAAGCATTGCAAATCCTACCCTTATTAGCAAAATACCATTGGTCAAATAAATAGATATATATATATATATATATATATATATATATATATATATATATATATATATATATATATATATATATATTCAACATTAGGCCAATTACGTTGCAGGTGGCGAGTCCAAGTAAGGAACAATGCAAGCCATTGTCACTACTATACTCATCCTTGAACTGTTGAACTGTGAATGTATCCTTCGTACAGTTGAACTTCCACAGCATTATGAACACAGTGTCATCAGAATAAAAGATCAACGAAGAATTGTAAAGAATTACAAGAAAGATTTTTATCATGGAAAGGAGCAATAGAAAAGAAAGGGTTGAAGGTGACCATTGGAAAGACAGAGCTGATTAAGAGTAATCGAGTAGCACATGAAGAAGTAAACATTCAAGTAGAAGATGGTACAGCGATAAAACAGAAAACGGAGTTAAACCTCTTTGGATTAATGATAACAGAGGAGGGAGGAACAAGGAAAGCAGTGAGACACAGATGGAAAGAAGAATGGCAAAAAATGGAGAGAAGTAAGTGGATTACTTTTAGACAAGAAAATGCCATTAAGACTCAAAATGAAGATTTATACGACATTTATGAGGCCCGTACTGTTACACGGTGCAGAAACTTGGGCAAGAGGAGTGACTGTTGGAAAGAGCCAAGATGAGGATGGTGAGCTGGATTGCTGGATACCACTGCTGGAAAGGAAGGAGACCCAAGATATAAGAAGAATCTTTGGAGTATGTAATGTAAAGTATAAGGCTAAGGAAGATCGTGTGAGATACTATGGCCTTGTAATAAGAAGGGAGGAGGTGGAACCAATCAAGACAACTAAGAACATGCCAGTAATGGGGAGAAATTAGTGAGGGGGGTCAGCGGATCAAATAGATGGAAGTGGTGAGGAGGAATATGGGACTGAGGGAAGACGCTACCAGGAATAGAAATAGATGGAGAAAGTTGACTCGAGCGGCCAACCCTGTTATACACTGGAACTAATAAGGTCGAAAGAAGAAGAAGAATATTAGAGACGCCATACATCTACAAAGCCTCTGTATGCATTTAACCTTCTAACCCTGTTTTGCACACATTCAGATGGTTCTTTGATATCAAGGCCCGTCCTTTCCAATATATCTTTCGTACCTTACATTCTGCCTTCTCGAGACCTTTCTCTTCTCTTACATCCTAGCATCTGTAAATTATACACTTGTTAGCCAACCTTTAGTTGTCTATTCTTTCCATATGACTAAAAGCCTCGATATATCATGATTCATCCTTTTACCTATTCAAACCTCTGGGCTACTAGTATCACCCATTTCTTAACCTGTTAATCTTTTGTACACCACGTACAGTAGGTTCATCTCAAAAGCTACAACCATTTTTCCATTCCCTTTCAACATCTATACTTCACTCCCATAAAGGAGATTGTGTTTAATAATCTGTTCAAATATTATTGTCCTAACTCCCTTGAATAATTCTCTATATCTTATTCCTGCTCATCCTTACTCAAAAAGGAACATGAAAGAAGACTCCAAATTGAAATTATTCCATAGAATGGGTTCTTCACTCTGATAAAAAGAAACCTGTTATGTTGTATATTATAAGAAAATGGGAATAAAAGTGGTCGCCTCGCCTCTTTCCCAATAACAAAAGATAAAAACACATCAAGGCTAATGGTAACTCCTGGAATGAATGTTATTTTAGCAACTGAAAAGGTTAAAGTTATTTTAACCAGTCTGATGATTGGTCATACCATCTCACATATGAGAAAATTGTAGACAATAGCAGTGTACCAGAGTGTGCTCGTTGTGACAGGTTACTCTCAGATAGATACATTCGGGTGTTCTGCGCAAAATTTGTAAATCATCTCGATAATAAATCATTATATTCATTTTTTTTAGATATATGAATGGCATGTAGTACTGTGTGAACTTGGCCTCTGAACTAAGTTTTGTTATCCAATTCAATCTAATCTTTTTAAACACTTTCACTAACTTCTTTAGTTTCTCTTTGCTGAACCCAATGAATACTGTATCATTTTCAAATATCAATCATAACGCACTCCATACACATACACAACTCATTTTCTTTTACTGCAATGTTGTGTTCTTACCCTGAATTCTCACATCACTCCCTCCAAAAAGATGTTGCACAACCTTGCTGACATAATGCACTCTTGTCCACTTTCACGTCAAGTCAGTCACTCTTTTACCTTCGTGCTATAGCATATTCTTTAATTCTATCAATAAAGACTTTTTATTGCTCTCAATAATTTATCATCTAAACCACTTATTCTTAATACCTTCCACAATGACTATATTGATTCTATCATTAGCTTTTTCTATGTCCATGTAAGTCATGTACAACATTTTCTGTTTACCTCCAATCTCTTCACATAACCGTTTAGTACTAAATACTTGATCTATAAGAGAACTTCTTTGCCTAAAACCACATTGTTTTCCCCTATTGCTCCCTTTGTCACCTGCCTTAGTTTTCAATCAAATTCCCACTATACACCTCTCTTGGAATACTGAGTACCCGTATGGGACTATATTTCCTACAGTCATCTTGATTATATATCTCGGGTAGTGTCGTCTTCTTAAGCAGTCTCCGTCATCTCATTTCCCGATTAATTTTTTATCGCTGTCGCTATTTGTCGATAAGACTGTTTTTTTCTATTTTCCACATTCATACTTTTGTAAACACTCACTCAATAAACCAAGAACTGCATTCTTTACTAAACGTTTATATGTCTATATCCTACTAATTACTATTGATATTCATTCTTCATACCCTCATGTTCTCTGACCACAGCAAGAAGTTAAAAAAAAAAAAAAACTTGCTAATTGGTCCTTCCCTATCATAATCTTTAGTTATAGCCATGCAATTAAACCATATTTTCCTTATATGAACTTTAGTTATAGTTTTTCTTCAAATCATGAATCTTACTTACATTGACAGTTTCATTCCGTAGTCCATAATGGTGGGGTAACCCCATTCTTATGTTTTGTGTTTATACACACTCACACACGTGCATATATATATATATATATATATATATATATATATACACACAGTATATATATATATATATATATATATATATATATATATATATGTATAAATTGTCTTTATATACAAACATAGGATAGTTTTGTAACTATCACTTGTGAATATCATGCATTTGACCCCACATAGAAGTGGGAAAAGATGCAGACAAAGAAGAAGCGTTGAGCTACAATTAATTCTTGATTCCTAAATCACATAGCCTTGGGAAGAAATATACAGAGGAAAATTCATTTTTATGGTGAGTGCTCCTCTAGAGCTATGATTCAAACGTGAGCCTGTGAGTAAAAAAAAAAAAGTAAGAAATAAAGAGATAAAAAACTAGAAAGTTAACTCTTAAAAATGATATATCGGAAATTTAAGAATTTATTTTGGCTGATGTACATATTCCTGTCAATTTGAGGATGTTGCACTTAGAACCGAAGTCAACCCATCTCTACCTTAATAGCTCATTGGTAAGTTTGAAGTAAGTGGCTTTTTATTCTAGTATTATCATTAATATATGTGAATGAAATATATACTAATGTTGGACCACTAGCCATTCTCAAAATTTGATTCACATAGGCGTTGGGAAAAATACCCAAAGAATTGCATTTTATGATAAATGCTTCTCACGGGCCAGGATTTGAGCTTCTGTCCCCGAACCGAAACAGAACTAAACTGTTGACTTTTAAACTACTGGACCGTTCAGAGACATGAAGCTGATTTTGACTCTTATATACATAGTGTCATGGAATTCAGGTATTTGTACTTAGAATGAAAATCAACCCGTCCTCTCCATGTTGTATGTTAGTGACATAATTATATTTAAAAAGCCAGGTATTATATACATTTGTGTGAACTTTCACGGTGATGGGTAATTTTAATCATTCCCTCAGATCAGGCACTACACACACACACACACACACACACACACACACATATATATATATATATATATATATATATATATATATATATATGTATGTATACAGTATATATATATGTGTGTGTGTGTTCAAGTATACATCATCTTAAGATAGCCTATATATATATATATATATATATATATATATATATATATATATATATATGTGTGTGTGTGTGTGTGTGCGCGTGTGCGTGTGTGATTTTCTGCACTACATTAAATCATGAGGAATCATGAAAAAAAAACATGAAAATGCGTAGGTAAAATAAGGCATGAAAATGCAGCATGTGTACTTGGGCAAAATATCGTAGCTTCTGCAAATATGCACAGTACTTCACAAAGAACGCTCTTATATTATGCAGTAACCGTAGAGTGGCGCGCAAGTGTTATAAAGTTAACATTATTCTTCTACTGTTGTTTGATTTTCCATTGTTTATGTGTGACTTTGTATCTAGACTGTTAGGGTGATAAACTGGAGTCTTGTAAAAAGTAATGTTTGTAGGTATTGAATTTTTTACTATGAAGTCAATGTAAAATTATTGGTCCGTGTAGTTATCTAACCATGAGTTTTCAAATCAATTTAATATGCTGGTCATGAAATGATTGAATTTCTCTATGTAAGTGAAAAACTTTAGCCTCAGAAATGCGTAAGGGATTATGAAGGCAGTAAAGTTTAAGCATCGAAGATGTTCATTTAGATGATGAATTATACTACAGAAAAAGTACCCTATTTTATCAATGAATATTTTTATAACCGATTTTTTTAAATGCACCTTACGTTAACACTTCACAGAAGTTTCTATATGAATAGGAGGTGTGAACCGAAAGTATGATACTTTATTTACGGTTAAAAGTAACCAAAACGCGAGTACATTTTACAGAAATCCTTATTCAGAAATTTAACTAAGTTTGAAGACCCTTCATCATCATCATTAGCCATTACTAATCCACTGCAGGACAAAAGCCTCAGGCTTGTCCTTCCACTTGCGTCTGTTTATGGTCGTTCTCTGCCAGTATATACCCGCAAATTTTCTCTTCCTTCCCCTGCTTCTTTTGCAATCTCTAGGGACCCATTTTGTTATTCATAATGTGGATCTATTATTTTTTATTCTCATTATATGTCCTGCCCTTGTCCATTTCTTGTTCTTTCATGTTGTTAGAATATCCTCTACTTTAGTTTGCTCTTGTTGTTTTCTGTATCTTAGTGTAATTTCAATCTTTATTCTCACCAGAGCTCTTTGAGTTGTAACTAGCTTATGTTCTAAGGCTTTAGTAAGGCTTCAAGTTTCTGATGCATAAGTTAATATTGGTAGGATAATATGATTGTGTACTTAGCCATAGCTCTCCATCCCATGTATATCCTTCTCTTAATTTCGGTCTCATGTCCTTGGGAAACACTTACTCTTTGTCCTAAGTACGTATATTCATTAATAATCTCTAGAGGTTCGTCCATATTTCTTCTATGTTTTCTCTGTGCATTTTCATTGAACATTATCTTAGTGTTTCTCATATTCATTTTCATTCCTACATTTCTGATTTCTCTATTCAAATCTTCTATCATATTTTGCAATTCCCATTATTCACGAAACAGTACTATGTCATCTTAAATCTTATGCATATTTATATTATTCTGTGTGACATGCGCGTTATATATAGTTTTATTATTAGAGCTGTTAATATTTATTAACATCTCATAATATCATGAGCAGTAGTGTAGCGTAACATGGTGTATTTTTATATGATTAAGTAGATGTGAAATTATTCGAAATTGTTATTCTTCTTTTATTAAAGCTTCTATTAGGAAAAGAAATCATAATATTAGAAGGCAAGTGAAGACCTAAACGCTTAAGAGTTCTGGCTAACAAACAAACCACACAACAGTATTGGAGAGATCTCATTTTGCAATTCTATGAAGGAAAAAGCTAACGTAAAAACATTTATGGTAATGCTGAAGAACAGTAGTACAAGCAATGATATTTCCATCACTGAAAGGTCTCATACCCTTACACATCATTGGAAATCCTTCATGATATTCCTCTCCCCTTCCCCTACCTTCCTCTCCTCCTCCCTTCCTTTTCAAGCCTGGCATCCCGTCATCATTTGGCTCGTAGGAATGGCTTTTAATAATCCCCATTTTATGTTCATCTCCGAACTGGAGTCCGTAACGGCGCGTTTGGGCCACCTAATGAATACTGGATTTAACAGTTGAAGGGAATGTATCGTTAGTAATGGGGTGGGGGTGGGGACAGGGAACATAAGGGGGTCGTTATTGTGTTTTAAAACGAATTCCCTGCTCTATGGCGATGAGGAACCCTTTATATTTTATAGTATAGGACCATACTAAAATCGATGAATGTTCCTTGATATGCACATGTATCTTGGTGATACGTCGCGGGTATTTTAAGTTGAAAAACATATCATGATTTTAATATAAATATTGATCCGTATTCGATTCAGATATATATATATATATATATATATATATATATATATATATATATATACATATATATATATATATATATATATATATATATATATGTATATATATATATATATATATATATATATATATATATATATGAGTATATCTGAATCGAATACGGATCAATATTTATATATATATATATATATATATATATATATATATATATATATATATATATATATATATATATATATATCATCACCATCATCATCATCATCATCATCACCATCACCACCACCACCACCACCACCACCACCACCATTATCATCATCATCATCATCATCATCATCAGCCGTAACTAGTCCACTGCAAGAAAAAGGCCTCAGACAGGTCCTTCCACTTGCCTCTGTTTATGGTGTATGTCAGTCAATATCCGCAAATTTTCTCAGCTCGTCAATTCATCGTTTCTCTTTCTTCACCTGCTTCTTCTGTCATTCTTAATACACATATATGTGTGTGCTCCTTTTACAGCATTACATACTGTGAATGCTTGTTTGGAATGTCTCATTTGGCGTTTTTAATAATAATGTTTACTCATTAATTAATATTGACAATGGTGATAATATTATTGTATTTCTCTGTGGGATTAGGAATTTCTCGGAGTCTGAAGTTTATGAAGGATTAGAGAAAATAACAGTAATTAAGCAGTATTCGATAATGAGAAAGGAGGGTTCATATTTTCTCTTTGAGGTTTCGGTTTGAATAATAATGAGGGTTAAATCCAGTTAATATCTAAGCACATTTTATTATCATTATTATTATTATTATTATTATTATTATTAATGTTATTATTGCTATTACTATTATTATAATCATTACTATTATTATTGTTGTTTTTATTGTTATTATTATTATTATTATTATTATTATTATTATTATTAATATTATTATCATCCATTTACTTGTATGGCGTATTTTAAATAGGAAAAGAAAACTCATTATCAATCACAGATTCATCTAATTAACAAAGGTTGTTGCAAGAGTTGAGATAATAGCTTTTGCGAAAAAATGAATAATAATAGCGCACAAATGGCCAAACTTCGGTTGTTCAAGAAAGGGGAACTTGTGCTCGCCTCATCAACATATTGAGATATAGAAATAATAACTAATCTCGAAAGAATAACGAGAGGGTGGTATATATTAAAACTAATTTTTGGCTTAATGGTGAAACAGGATATGAAAATTTACCTTAAAAGTATATGGTAATATGAGAATGGTAACGGAATCATTAGAATGAAGTTATAGAAATGGCGACATATCTAAATGTTTGTCAAGTGATTTACTATGCATGTAAATGATTTATAGAACAGTATATTTAAAGGAAGTTATATAGTATATCTATGAGGGTATATACCAAGTAGAAGTAACAAAACTGCCACAATTTTGTTTCTGTAGAAGACTTAGTAATAATCAGAAATTTAATTAACCAATTAATTGTTTATGGAAATTATAGTACTGAAATTGTTTATTGGAATTACGTTAATAAAAATGTTGAGAAGACAACATGGGAAATGTTTAGGGGCATTGTATGAAGAGTGAAGAGTCAAGAATTAGGGTTAATTGGGGAGAATTAGTTTGGTCTTAATTACGTCTGTGTGGCAACAAGACAGATTAGTTTGGTGGATCCTCGTAATGATAAAAAAAATAGAAAACTCTTTTCCATTCGAATTTTGAAAAAGAAAGAGGAAGGTTTGCATGCATGCAGTAAGCAGAAAGCAAGCATGCATGTGTATTTTACTTAAAAATGGACCGGCCTCCGTTGAGAATATTATTTCCCCCTGTTGTTGGGAAGCATTATTTGGAGTTTGTAAAGCGGCTTTGATTCTGCGGGTTTAATAACAAAAGAATGTCATGCAACTTTTGTCCTTCCGCAACAGAGCCATGATTATAAAGGATTATTTGTGTATGAGTATATATACAGTATGTATGGATATAATATACATTATTTACGACTATGTGTATATATATACATATATATATATAT
>NC_090768.1:21691606-21694106 GCF_036898095.1 Palaemon carinicauda
GAACAATATTATTATTATTATTATTTTTATTATTATTATTATTATTATTATTATTATTATTATTATTATTATTATTAAATGGTAAGCTACAACCCTAGTTGGAAAAGCAGGATGCTATAAGCCCAGTGAGGAAAGGAAATAAGGAAAAATGAAATATTTTAAGAATAGTAACAATATTAAGATACTATTTATTTAAACTATAAAAACTTTAACAAAACAAGCGGAAGAGAAACTGTATAGAAAAGTGTGCATGAGTGTACCCTCAAGCAAGAGAACTCTAACACAAAGCATTGTAAGACTATGGTACAGAGGCTATGGCACTACCCAAGAATAGAGAATAATGGCTTGATTTTGGAGTGTCCTTCTCCTAGAAGAGCTGCTTACCATAGTTAAAGAGTCTCTTCTACCCTTACCAAGAGGAAACTAGCCACTGAACAGTTACAGTGTAGTAGTTAACCCCTTGGGTGAAGAAGAATTGTTTGGCAATCTCAGTGTTGTCAGGTGTATGAGGACAGAGGAGACTCTGTTAAGAATAGGCCAGACTATTCGGTGTATGTGTAGGCAAAGGAAAAGAATCGTAACCAGAGAGAACGGTAGAACCCAGTTGCCTCTTCAAGAAAATAGAAGAAATCGAACTCCCGTACATCCTCAGCACAATAGATCAGTTGTAACCAAATTGTGTCTTCAAGACAATAGAAAAGGTAGAACCCCCTTGCTTCTTCAAGTTGATAGAAAATGTAGAACTTAGTAGAACTCCCGTACATCATCAGAAAAATATAATAGGTAGAACCCCCTTGCGTCTTGAAGACAGTAGAAGAGGTAGAACCCCCGTACATCATCAGAACTATAGAAAAGGTAGAATCCTCTCGATTCATCATGGCAGTGCAAGAGGTAAAGCTTCCATACTTCTTCAAGTCAGTAAAACGTTTAGAACTGTCATAAACCTACAAGACAGCAAAAGAGGTAGAACTCTCGTAGAGGTAGAACCCATTTGCATCTACGACAGTAGGAGAGTTAGAACTTTTGTACATCTTCAAGACTATAAAATAGTTAGAACCCACATACATATTCAAGACATAGAATAATTAAAACTCGCATATTTCTTCATAACAGTACAATAGGTAGAATTAATGTACACCTTCAGAACAATAGAAATGGTAGAACCCAGTTGCATCTTCAAGGCAATGGAAGATTAGAACTCCCGTACATTTTCAAGATGGTAAAAGACTGAGAACCCAAATCTATATTGAAGACAGTAGACGAGATAGAACTTCAGAACAATAGAAGAAGTAGAGCCCACTGACATCTTCAAGACAGTGGAAGAGTTAGAGTCTACAATCATCTTTAAGACGGTAGAAGTAGACCCTACAAACACATTAAAGATAGAAAAGGTATGACTCCTATGCATCTTCAAAACAGCTAAAGAGTTAGACTCCACATACTTATTCAGTAGAGTAGAATAAGTAGAACTTCTGTACATATAGACAGTCGAAGAGGTGGAATCAACATTAATTTTCCAGACAGTAGAAGAGGTCGAAGAAGTAGAACCTACGAACGTCTTGAAGACAGTAGAAAAGTTAGAACAAAATGGGTACCTTTTCGAGACTTTTCATTGACTGCAGATTGCCGTAATGGCACGGGCTAATTGAATCTGTGCATATTTGCCCAGTAATGTTCCCAACCATGATTATCATTCATTCAAAACGTATGACAAGAATTCAGGCTTGACTGGTGCAGTTCGTACAGCCATTCGACTTAATGGGATATGTTAATGCAGTTATCTTGTATCCCCGAGGAAATGGTCTTACTGGAAAGGCTGTTGCAGTGGAATTATTGCCTGTGCTCTCCTTATTTCAATAGGGAAATGGCAAGTCATAATGAAGGGGACGGGTTTTTTTCGGTTATTATTATTTGATTATTATTATTATTATTATTATTTGTAGTAGTAGTAGTAGTAGTAGTAGTAGTAGTAGTAGTAGTAGTAGTAGTAGCATAGAAATGTGAAATCCTCAGTAATTTTCTTGTCCTAGAGCTTACATGAACCTTCCAGGTCTCAGTATCAAAATGATGATAAAAGGCAGGAGGGCTCGCTCTCTAAATCTTTCATTATAGATTTTGATATATGTTGATAGGAAGATTAGTGTTTTTTTTTTTTTTTTTTTTTGCGTTACATATTATTATTATTATTATTATTATCTGTAACTCTAGCTACTAGGATCTCCATATGAAAACCTTGAGAGAATCCTCGTAACAAGAAACTAAGCATCATAAAAACGAGTGGTGTCATAATCTAAGAGCTCCTTCTTCTCGTATGGTCATAAATAAAACGCTCCATATAAACTTTCTGGTAAATTATGATTCGTTTTTTTGTAAATCCACGATGATTTCCGCCTAACGGAAAAGTTGGTATGAATATCGGATGAGAAAATAGTGACAAAGGAGAAACGATGATGTAAATGGCATAGGCCGGGTGGATGGATCTTGGATACTTTTCAACTCT
>NC_090768.1:21699106-21711606 GCF_036898095.1 Palaemon carinicauda
TTGTCTATTATATAGGGATACACACACATATATATATATATATATATATATATATATACATATATACACATATATGTGTGTATGCATATGTACAGTATATACAGTATGTATAGCATGTGTAGGGGCAAGTAAGATCAGTCAATTTAAACTTGTGTTCGAGAACATTTAGCAACAGTAGCACGAGAGAAGTTATTCAGAAAAAATAAAAGTTAAAGATAGCACTGGTTTCTTCCCTCACATTTAAATTCTCTTTGTCCTTGACTATACGTTTGTAAACGTTTTCATTGCGATGACCCTTTCACATTATATTGAAAGGATCAAAACATATATCCATCGATTTGATTGCAAGTTTTCATCTACGTAATGAATAAACTAAGATAAACCTTAAAGAGCATTTACAAAAAGGAATGGGGGAGTTTGGATGACTGAAATGTCCATTTGAGTAAATTTCCTGGTTAAATATTGAAGTGAAAGTCGATGTTGGGTTATTAAAAAATATTCCTGTTGTCATAGAAATAAAATTTTAGTCAATAGCGATTCATGTTAGGTGAACTTGTCAATTTCTCCTGAGAGTTTATGTATAAAGGAGGAGACATGTGAATATGGAATATAGTTTGGAGATTGGTTTGGTGACTAGAAATATAGACATTTGTAGAAATTATTCAATGTCTTGAAGATTAATTAGTACTTATTAAAAAAAAAGAATCCCTCTTGTCGTGTGAATAGGACATTCATTGACGTTAAAAAAATTTATTTTAAGTCACATGTCATTTCTCATACAAAACGCTTTCAATTATCAGAAGGATTTCATATAAATTAGAGAGTTCTCTACTATTCTCGCTTTCAGCAAGGAAAATAGTAATTTAGAGAAATTGTCTTCTATGATGTAAATTATAATTACTTCCATAATCCCTTCCAATTCTCAGATTCAAAAGTCACATGTAATTACAATGTGCCTGGTTTCAACTTATCATCCCAAACTTGCACGCTAATATAGTAAAGTGAATTTGATGGAAAATCTCTGGATATCAAATTTAACCTACAGTAGGTGTCCATTTTACTTTTCGATCAGGAAACCAGTAAAAATTGCTGCCTAAGGAATTAGATGCAGCTAATGTGAATGTAGTTAATGTCAAAATAGTCCTTTATATAAAAGACTATCATGCTGAAATTCTTACTAACTTCTCGGATTTAATTAATCAGTTTAATTACTCGCTCTGTATGGAACCGTATTACTGCAGTTTAATAAGTTTAAAGATTGATAGTGAACACCAGATGCAACGGTTTGTTCATTGCGCCATTGCACAATGATTCGGTTACCAAACATTTGCTCATATGACCACCACTTGAGTCATTTCTCAACCTAAGTTTAACCTGGGGTGAACAGACAGTGGCTGCTGACGAATCAACGGGTATATTTATGGGCAGTTAAACGCCCCCCTCCCCCTCTCTCACGATCTCTAGGTGCCATTGACATGAGTGTTGTGATTTTACCAGTTGAATAACATTACTTTTTAAATGTTATCATTACTCTTATTATTATCATTATCATTATCATTTTTATTATTATTATTGCTAATATAAAACTCCTAAGTAAAACTATAATTTCTTCTTAAATGGGTCTCATAGACTATTTTATTTGAAGAAAAATGCCTTGGAAATTGATTTTGTTATCTCCACGTCTCACATAAAGGAGACCCAACACTATCCTTTTCAATTCAGGTGCTCCCGTAGGAACTTCCTTATTCAGCTCAAGATCATTTGCGAAACAACACAAAAAGAAAAGGGAAAACAATTAGGAATTCGCGTATCACTCACAGGTCGGAACAGAAAGCATCGTAGTAAACGATATCCTGAAAACTGAGCCAGCCATTTCCCTGGAATTTATGAGCTTGGAGGCCACTAAAGTAGACAGTATTTGAATTCCAGGGGAGGTTTTACAAGCATGCATGTGACTGCCAACGTACAGAGTCATCTGCACACGTATGCAAATTGAATGGCACGGCTATATTTGAGAGCACTGTTTATACTGAAGCTTATCTGCTACTGCTTTTATGTTTACACGTTTGTTTTTCTTATTAAAAAGAAACAAAGGTTGGCTCTCTCTCTCTCTCTCTCTCTCTCTCTCTCTCTCTCTCTCTCTCTCTCTCTCTCTCTCTCTCTCTCTATATATATATATATATATATATATATATATATATATATATGTATATATATATATATATATATATATATATATATATATATATATATATATGTATATATATATGTATATATTTACACACAGTATATATATATATATATATATATATATATATATACACATACATACATACATACATACATACACCGTTAAGTTGCAATAGTGACTTCGTAAATGGCTCCGTAAAAACAGGAACATTTTAACGTCATATTTATATGAAAAATTATGATGTACAGAAGAACTCTTGTATTGGATTCCTCTATACCTTAAACTGCTTCTTACACCTACCAAAGCCCATCATCAGCCCATCAAACCCCCTTCACACACTGGGTCACTCAATTCTTTGCTACCCGCATTTTCGTGCTTTCAGGATGTTATGAAAACTAAGAAACCTTCTTTCCATCTGCCCAGAACTTAATGATTCTTATTCTCCTTCCTTTTAAGAATTTTGTTAGATAATAAATTTTCACAAACTCATCGCCCTCCATCTCCAACAGTCTGGTCAAGTTTCTTAGATCACATATGTGTGTGTGTATATATATAT
This sequence comes from Palaemon carinicauda, assembly GCF_036898095.1. Classification (NCBI taxonomy): domain Eukaryota; kingdom Metazoa; phylum Arthropoda; class Malacostraca; order Decapoda; family Palaemonidae; genus Palaemon; species Palaemon carinicauda. The sequence goes on from NC_090768.1 coordinate 21,701,854, forward strand.
ATATATATATATATATATATATATATATATATATATATATATATATATATTTATACTGTATATATACATATATATATATATATATATGTGTGTGTGTGTGTGTGTATGTCATAAATACATTTTTTTATCGAATTCACTCTGCCTCGGGATCAGTGACCAAAGGGGGAATTAACTTTATGATAATAGCTTCTGGTTAGCCTTGAATTCGAACTCGGACCAAGGAAACTGAAGTTCCAGTGACTTACCACCGGGTCACAAAGAGAACCTCAGTTTCCTTGGTCCGAGTTCGAATCCACGGCCAAACAGAAGCTATTACTATAAAGTTAATTCCCCCTTGGATCTCTGATCCCGAGGCAGAGTGAATTCGATAATAAGATGTATTTATGATCTATATAAATATATGAATAATCATGATTTCATATACAGTGTGTATATATATATATATATATATATATATATATATATATATATATATATAAATATATATTAGAGCATGTTACCCATAAAAAAACTACAGCTTCTCTCACCAGGTTATGACTACTCTCTCTTCCCCCTACCCAAGGGACGAGGAGAGACCAAATTTGGTAATGCCACTAAGCGTAACCGGAAAGAAATATATATATATATATATATATATATATATATATATATATATATATATATATATGTATTGTGTGTATATATATATATATATATATAATATATCTATATATTTGTAAATTATAAATATATATATATATATATGTATTGTATATATTTGTATATTATATATATATATTATATATATATATATATATATATATATATATATATATTATAATTATTACTTGCTAAACTGCAACCCTAGTTGGGAAAGCAGGAGGCTATAAACCCAGGGTCCTCAACAGGGAAAATAGCCCAGTGAGGAAAGGAAACAAGAAAAAAAATAAATTTTTTTAAGAACAGTAATAACAATGAAATAAATATTTCTTATATAAACTATAAAAACTTTAACAAATCAAGAGGAAGAGAAATTAGATAGAAATTAGAGAACTCTAAAACAAGACAGTGGAAGACCATGGTCCAGAGGCTATGGCACTACCCAAGACTACAGAACAATGGTTTGATTTTGGAGTTTCCTTCTCCTAGAAGAGCTGCTTACCGTAGCTAAAGAGTCTCTTCCACCCTTACCAAGAGGAAAGTAGCCACCGAACAATAAGTGCAGTAGTTAACCCCTTGGGTGAAGAAGAATTATTTGGTAATCTCAGTGTTGTCAGGTGTATGAGGACAGAGAAGAATCTGTAAAGAATAAAAAAGACTTTTAGATGTATGTCTAGGCAAAGGAAAAGTGAACCGTAACCAGAGAGAAGAATCCAATGTATAACTGTCTTGCCAGTCAAATGACTCCATGACTCTCTAACAGTAGTATCTCAACGGGTGGCGGGTGCCCTGGCCAACCTAGTATGTACTATATATATATATATATATATATATATATATATATATATATATATATATATATATATATATATACTGCATGTGTGTGTGTCTGTGTGCTCGTGTTCGTGTATAAGGATTAAGAGAGAGAAAATCTAGTTATCTACTGGTAGTTTGTCTGGGTCTGTGTCTGTTTACACAGAGTATGTATGTGGCTCAGTGTATAAGCCGGTGCTGTGTATATCGTATTCTTGTTTGCGTCCAACAAAAGCAGTATTTGCATAGAATGTATCTACACGACCGTATAAGCCTGAATAATGTTACCGAGCTTATGCGTACATTATGTTAAGTATTTTGTATGCAAATAAACCTTACTTTGCATAGTCCTGAGCATCCGAACTTGGTTTTGCATATAAATTAGCCATGTGTCAACTCGACCATTCTTGTGGAAAGCGAGGTCATGTGTCAGCAACGAAAAGTATGGCGGTACGGGGTCGTCCTCCAATCGGCCCTCGCTCTCCGTATCGAGACTCGAATTAAAACTTGAGTGTTTGGGCGGTTTCAGAATAATTTCGTGCTACATGCTCTCTCTCTCTCTCTCTCTCTCTCTCTCTCTCTCTCTCTCTCTCTCTCTCTCTCTCTCTCTCTCTCTCCAAACGTTTTGGAATTTTGTTCTGGAAAACCGATGGAAGAAAATAGTATTGCATTCTATACCAGAATATAAAGAAACAGGATTGAAGTGTAGAAGGAAAAGAAAAAGGCAAACTAAAAGAGAGAGAGAAAAAGGAGAAAAAGTGTAAGGAAAAATATTTCTATCAATACAGAAAGCAATCTGTCCGCACGCAGTTAATAAGAGTATAGTAATTAAAACTCATAGCCTGTATCTATGCCTAAAAAGGCCATCGACTGCTGCATTCACACGAGAAGAGAAACAAGCAGCCCTGTGTAAGTAAGTAAGTAAGCAAGGGAGACTCGCAATCTTCATAAGGGAAAAGATCACCACCGCAAGCAAAAGCACTAGATCAATACGGTCTTTGTCCAAGAGCTTATCCGGCGAGTCACTTTCGTCCGTGTTCCAAGACTTCATCACCCCAGTAACATCGCCAAATATCTTCCCCACAATGACAGTTTAGGCAGGTTATATGGGATAACGCTTGTTATGCTGGCGATATTAGCTTCGCAGTGGCAAGGCGTCTCTGACGTTGATATAAAACTTTTAATATCGCTGCCACGCGGCAGCGCCAAACAAGCCCACCAACCAACACCGTGTACCTAACAAGAAGGGATGACAGTGAGGCTGCACTGTTGAAAGGTACATTTCTTTTACTTCCTTTTCCTTTATTTTTTGCTTTATAAAGATTACTTTATAGCCACCTTAAAGATAATTGACTGCAACAAACTGTTATATAAGCATTTATTTTCAATGCTTTTCAGAACCTATTGAAATTGATGTCATCATACTTCTTACGATGATTGTATTGCCAAGTTTTGTCTTCAAGTCTATATGGGTAATTTCTCCCAAGCACTTCAGTTCAATCATTTCGTCACACATACACACGCGCTCGCTCGCGCTCGTGCAAGTTGATATCCCGAGTCTGAAGCTTATTTTACCGTCAAACCCGGATGCTGCTTATTCTTGCACACCCCACTTCCTCGGTGAAATTGTCAGTTCCATAAAAATCGTCGGCTCTTCAGGGAGATTGGAGTAACCATATTAAAGATGAGAAACGCCTCCTTAGGAGCTGGTGACGCTGACATAACCTGAGAACATCTACTGTCTCTCCCTTCTTCCCCATTGGAAGATGCAATAACTCGTCTCTTCGTGTTAGGCAAAACTCCAAGACACGTATTAGGCCTACATGGCGGTCGCTGTGATATAGCCTTGTTTTCTTCTTATTACTTAAAGGGTTTTCTATTTTGGGTGGTGGGTGAAAACTGTTAACGGAGATAAGAAGGGCTTCTTATGTATCAAAGAAGATAAGAAGGGCTTTGTATCAAAGGCGGCGGCAAGAAAGAAAATCTTTTGTATCAAAAGCGGAGAAAAGAAAAGGAATCGGGTGTACCAAAAGGTGGGAAGAAGATAGATCTCTTATGTAGTGAGAGTTGGAGAAAGAAGGAAACATTTTATATCAAAAGAAGATAAGGAAAGAGATGATAAAAATCTGTTATTGAAGGAAGGAGATAAGGGGACATTGCGTATCAAAAGTATAGGTATGGGAGGGGATCTCATATAGCCAGGGGAGAAGGAAAGGATAATCTTATGTACCCAAGGAAAGAGGTAAGGGGAATATTATGTATAAAGTGGGGATATCAGAATGACAGTGTACCTTAAAGAAATGTTAGCTTTTTATACATTAATCAAAGGTAATGAAAAGGAAAGGCGTCCCAAATATCATAGTAGGAGGAAGGGAGGAAAATTCTTCGAAGCAAAGGTAAGTTTTGAAAACAAATTTCTCTACAACAGAGATAGCAATAGGAAACTGAATCCTACAAAACAAACGTAAAGATAAAAGGATCTTACGTGTATCAAAAAGGGGAGACATGAAAGGAAGTATGTATCAGAGATAAGGAAGAGAGCTTTGGATATCAAAGGCAGATTAAATGTGATCCAGTGTATCATATGGAGAGATAAGAAAATGGCTCCGTTTTACCAATGGTACGAAAATCCTCTGTAACAAGGATATATAAGAAAAATAAAATCTTGTTCTAAATCCAATTTGAAATAATAGGAGGAGTTAGTAATGGAATTCTGTGCCATAGGTTTTCAACTTTCAACATACACCAAATCGAATTTATACCCTTCACTTAATAGTCATTCAGAAGGTAACATTCCTCGTGTGTTGAGGTACCCTGGTGGATGGGCTCGTTATTTTTTTCTGTAATGGACAATATTCCTCTGTGTATTGGGAATAGAATCTAACGTTTCCATTTATTTGTAAATGGCACTGGACCCCAGCATATATACACGTGCAAACACACTTTTCAATACTCTGTAAATTGAATCTCTTGTTTTTCGTGTTCACAGATTGTTTTGGAATATATTTGACCACTTCTCTTTTGTTAGATTATGAGAGAACCCGTTCAAAAAGGAGGATGTCAGAAATGAGTGACTTTTCGTGTTCACTCGGGTAAAAATTTACCTACGAAATGACAATGAATTATGTGTAAATCATTATTGATAGCGGTAAAATATAAATGAAATGAAAGCAGAATCGCAGCAGCATAGCATAAAAATCGATGAGTGGAAACGCATACATTGATAAAGAAAAAATACTTTATGATAGCAACAGTAAAACTCGGGCGGGCTTCTCTAACTCAATTTACAATTTATTGTGTTTTGAGCGATATTTTTCCTTTCAAACAATCAGCGTTAATTAGCAAGACAGTTAATTAACAGATTTTGCAATCTGAAATATAGACTGCAATGATTTAGGGGAAAAAAGGGAAATCCTGAAACATGAAAATTAGAGAAAAGTTTCGAGTTTTATTTAGGCCAGACTGAAATCTCTTCATTATTCTAAAGGCAAAGTATGGTGTGCAATTTGGTTTGGCTGAGAACTGGTTTTATTTTGCTGGATTAAATTGGTAACTGATAATAGAAAGGAATTATGATACACATAGACTAGTTATTTCTGTTTAACTGAAGTTATCGCCCGTTCATTCAGCTCGGCTCCGATTTTTTTTTCCAAATTCAATTCTTACTATTATTGAAAAATTTCAAAAGCAGATATTTTTTCTTCCTAGTAATATGTAAATATTATATATATATATATATATATATATATATATATATATATATATATATATATATATATATATATATATATATATTGGTTTATTTAAACTTTGAGTGCTTAATGCTTAAAATTGAAAGTACAAATTATTCGAAATTATCTCAGCGTCGGCCAAAGGTCGACGCTTGGATACAACATTTCTTTAATTTTCCATTTTAAGCCCCGACTTATCTGCACTATATCCACTGCAACCCCCGCGTGGAAGAATATTACATCTTGAGCATCCAAACACTTTTGCACAGCCTTGATGTCGTATATATAGTTTCGATCATAGTGGCCCTTGCATGCGTGATTTCAAGTAAAAGAAACAGGTAGAAATCAAAGCTGGTAGGTCAGGTGAATAAATGGTAGATGAGGTACAGGGAACGAGGAGAGGGAGACCAAAGCGAAGGGATGACCTTCGATCATAGGGATTAACCGGTGATGAAGTGTGGGACAGAGGTAGATGGAGAAAGGTGGCCAGAAACATCGACCCCACATAAAAGTGGAAAAAGAAGAAGACAACAGATCCAACAGTTTGCTACCTTTTAGCTACTGGCACCTATTTTTTGTAGTCGTGGATATGATCCTGGAGCAACAACGCACTAACATATAACTTATATCTAATTTTCATCTGTTGGATTTCTGATGCGGCGATTACACCCAAATAGTTTTTCCTAATGACACTGTGTGTAAAAGATACATAGGCACTATCGGGTTACGACTAATTCTTCTTTTTTGGAGGTTTGGACAAAGAGAAAGCCATTGAGTTTTATTTGCATTTTTTAAACTTGAATTATGATTCAAAGTGATAAACTCGTGCTTGTCTACGCATTTCTGATCCCACAAAGAAATTTAGTGGATCAGCTCTGATACGAGTTAAAAGTGACCTTGAATTTCCACTGTGATCTATACTCATTTTTTTTTTTAATGAGACGCATTTGCACCGACTCGCAGCGGTGCCCTTTTAGCTCGGAAAAGTTTCCTGATTGGTTAGAATTATCTTGTCCAACCAATCAGCGATCAAGAATCTTTTCCAAGCTAAAAGGGCACCCCTGCGAGTCAGTGCAAATCTGCCTCACTAAAAAGAATTGACTATAGTGTCAACATTCTTTGTACCCATGTTGCAAACATTGTGGCCAGTAGTCTCGGGTATTCATTGGATGGTCAAACTTGTCATCCAAAAGCTTACAATGAATACTGTCTCCTAGTTCGTTGAGGGTTAAGGTTTTTTGGATGTTCCGATGAAGAGACGTCTTCTGCCCCACTTGGATTACTCTACTGAAGCTTATTTCTAAATGATGGTATAATAAAAGCCTCCTCACCAATTGTGTTCTCAATATCTTCAAGGATTTCCTCTGGGATCATATAATTTTGCACACCCATAATCTGCCATGTAATAAAAGCAAAACATTACGTTCATTACTCTGGGCTGTCGTATACAGTAAGAGATTATAGTATGCTGTTACGCTGAGAAATTGTAGTTGCAACTACTTTAAAAGTGATGAATAACCAAGATATTTTCGTAAAATTACACAATCTCTTGTAATGCATTGAGAAATATTTTGTTGTTTTAACCTCTTATGCTCTCAAATGAAATTAAAACTAAAGTAAAACTTGGCATAACTCATAAGAATATTTTCTCTGTGGTTCTTAGAAAATGTTTCTTTTTACTTAGCTTTCTTTTTTTATGACCTTTGCATTGCATTTCCCTTTGTTGCCGGACAATATATTTCACTCATATGATAAATAATTTTCTGGTGGCCTGACAGTTTTAACTATTAACTGAATACTCTTTAGTCCCCCTGACTTTGATGTAATCGCATTCTGTATATTTTTGTGTCAGGACTTGAAGATCTCCTTAGGAAGCTTGAATTAGGAGAGCAATCATCGTCTGTCTTAATGTTTTAGAGATAATTTTAAATTAGATTTATTTTTATATTGTTTTATGCTTGTTTTTTAGCGTATTGTAATGGTAAATACCGTAACATTTCTTGCTTTCTAATCGTCAAATATGGAAACTTTTAGCATTATATTTTTATTAATTATGGGTATAGATTACGTGAAATAATGTTTTTATAGTCTGATATTTGAAAAAAGGTTACGCTTATTTTTATAACTTTTTATATCAAATTTTGCTGTATGTAATTATGCGATACTGTAATTTAGCAACAGTTTGTGCCAATTTAATGTTATTATGCAACCAATCAACCAGTTAATCTATTTTTCTATAAACGCAAGAGGGCATTCAAAATATGGGTAAATGACACTGTATGTGTACTGAGGTTGAATGTCCTGGTGATGAAACCTCTACAGTATGTGTTACTATACAACACCGAATTCAGTGGAATATTTTCCCCTGGGGGCTCATCCACGATTCAACACCTATAATCAGAATGTTTGTGGACATCAGATTGCTTTTTCTCTGACCCTACTCCATATTTGGAGAAAGTCGTAGGGCATTCGGTCTGTTTCTTCAATTGCCCCCCCCCCCCAAAAAAAAAAAATACTCATTAAGAGTCTTTCAAGATTTTTGGTGTTCAGTCTATCCTGAGGAAATTTTTAATTCTTGCAATTTGTTCTCCTGTCTGGTATTCAGCTGCTGGATCTCATCGTAATTCGTTGGATACAAACTTGCTGTCTGTTAAATTCCTCATTCCTGGTATGGATATTAATCTTTTGCACTGTCATTCAGTTAGTTCTTTGAGCATGTTGCACTAGATTTTTTGTTTTTGTTTTTAGACGTTTGACCACCCTTTGCATTCAGATCTTCTCAGACTGTACCATACTGTTTTTAGCACTTAATTCTAACAATCTTGTCTTTCCCATCACAAGGCTCAGCACTACGCAGCATCCTAGCACTGATCCCTTAAAAAGACTTGATCGAGAAACCTTTTGTTCTCATGGGTATAGTGTTGCGGTGAAACATCAGTTAGTCGACGCCATCTTGGATGTACCCAAACAAAGACATTATAGTGACTCAGTTATGGTGAAATGGGGAACCCAGTGTTGCGCTTTTGGCTGTAGCAAGCGTAAAAAATATGGAAATGAAACCGAAAACGTTCGAAGCGACAGTGAGGGAAATGCAGACGAAGAATCATCGATAAAATGCAGAATTCCAGGGACTTTCTACGGGTAGGTTCTAGACCCATTTCCAATGACAAGCAAATCTTCTTTATTTTCTTTTCGCTGCATTTACAGGCTTACGAAAGTCGAAATCTTTTTATTAACATACACATAAAAATGCATTTCTGTTTACTTTGCTTATATAGGAATACTAGATACTGAGAGATACACTACTGTATCTGCCTTAATTATTAATTGTTTTGGCGCCACAGATTGATAATGGCTACGTAAATCAAGATAGTTAATTTTCAAAAGTTCATTATTAAATTTCATCAAAACAGAAAATTTCAGATGGCTGATCATTTAACAAGTCGATTTTGATCGTACTTCTGTTTGTGGTTATCAAAGTCTATGTAGATCTTCTGTTTGTGGTTATCAAAGTCTATGTAGATCTTTGTGTTGATGACTACTCGGCCTGAACCACAAGATAATCTTGTCCGTGTTGTTTAAACTATATCGAAGCCAAAACGAAGGGCGACCTGATTTTAACTCAACTGGTCACTGCCTTTCTTTCAAAAAGAGTTGTAATAAATGTACAATATAAGCCACAGGAAAACATCGATGTGACAATAATACGCCCTTCTATCAATCGGGATGTGGGTACAGCCAATATGGCTACCATAATTTCAACCTTGCTGTACTTTAGAAACTAAGGAAGCTGGATCCAGTGTTTTTCTTAGAGATCAGTGCATCCTACAAGTTTTATTTCACCCGTGACCAAATTGTGGACTGATCTTTCTAAATCTGGTGGTTGAATCGGTGGAACTTCAGATGTTCAAACTTGCTGCGAATGTTTTTATGTTGAACATGTTGAAATAAGTCTATTTTCATAGTTTATATATGAAAAATCTATTTAAACTTTGTTACCGATCTCAAGATATTTAGATATATAGTGATGCTTTCCCTTTTGGAGCTTTATGGCTCATAGCATCCTTTATGATTAGATACTGGTATAGGTTACAGAAGCTTCTCAATTCACTGGCCTTCCAGATTGTCTATAAAAGAATTACTTTTCCTTCTATGAGGCTCACTCTATATCCTAAAGCCCTAGTGATTCAGAGTAAAATATATGCTAATCTTTTAGAGTATCAGTTACTCCTCCCTGAAAATTTCCAGAGATCACCTCCCAAATATATTTTATTGGCTTTAGAATCACATGGTAGATGAAGAAATTCTATCTACCTTTTTAGAACATGCTTAACAGCATGGGAATACTAACTTTATTTTGTACACATGGCTCCAAGTGCAATGCTGGCTTTGGAATTGGTGTGCAAAAAATTCATTTAATTGAAAACGTTCACTCCCTATAGCATCATCCATCTTTACAGCAGTGCTGTGTGGTATTTTGACTGCTATTGAAACAATAGCAATAGGGAAAGAGGGTAGTTTTACCATTTTAGTGATGCAAAAAGTGTCTTCCTGGGATTGGCTGTTTTCA
>NC_090768.1:21716606-21724106 GCF_036898095.1 Palaemon carinicauda
ATGGTACTTGAAATTTTGCTTGCCAAGTGTTTCTTAGCATCAGCAATTTGATAATAAAACTAAATGAATTACACCTTTTTTTATTAAGTACCATCAGGGTTACCCTCGATGGCTGTTTTATTCGTTTGATAGCTTAGGTAAAGAATGGATCCTAGTTAAATTTTGTAGTAGATGGAAGATCCTAATACATTCCATATTACCTATGCAATATACATGGGTTTCCTTTCGTGTTAATCATTATTCCTGATGGGTAAATATAAAGCTAGATTTTAAAAAAGTTTAGGCATCATGGAGAAATTTCCAGTTTCCATAAAAGAAAGTTCTCAAATTGTGATTCTGTAAACTTCTTTTTATAATACCAAGATATCAGCTATAAAAGAAGGATCAACGATCCTGTGATTGGTTGGCTCAGGAGTATTTCTTTCCTTTGAGAGGTTATTCTTGAGTCTTCCCCCTCCTCCTTCAACTTCTCTACTTTTAAAAGGCGGGTTTATCACTTCCGTTACTGTTGGAGTCAATCTTTTACCCGCGCGTTTTCTTCTTACCCTAAAACCTGGGCTTAACGATGGTATTAAATTTACCGCTCAGTCAACCTTTACGTGATAAATAAAGTGAAGGCGGCTATTGATCAATGAATATTTCAGTTTATAGCTCGCATAATAGTATTAAAATATTGATGTTATGCCAAGCCTTCATATGCAGACAAGTTCAGATTTGCAGGACTGTTCTGCTTTCCTCTTTTACCAGAATCGTTAATTAGAATATGCTCCCATTATCTCGAAGCTTAAATCCATTCATTTATGACGTATATTCCTAATGAATTGCTATGTCAGTTTTTCATTGCTATTTTGTAAGAAAAAAAAAGTAGTTACATTCCAGGACGAATGGCGTATTCATTTAATTACGCCTGTTTATTAATCAAAGTAAATCATTAATTAATAGAAAATTGCGAGCGCAATGAACCCTGTTTCCAGCTAGATTTATATGTGAAAGTATGAATTGGCTGATTTACTGCTGTGACACGGAATACTTGTTGGAATTTGTTAAAAAGATTTGTTTTATTCACTTTTAACGTTTTATTATTTGTCGTTTGTATCCATACTTAGATTTTGCACAAGAAGAGAACTAATTTTTAAAGATTTTGTGAAGAATATATATTTTTCTGATACACTATAGTAATTCATTAATGCATTTGAATATTTAAAATGAAAATTTTTCGATACACGTAATTCTGTATATTAAGAAAATTCTCTCAAAAGCTCTTTTTATCTATTGTTACCTCCCTTATTTATTTTGGATTTGCATGGGGTCCTAGATGTAGTCCATTGAAAGTTAATGAGAGAGTAGGAAGTTTCTTACCCTAAGTAATGACTTCTTTGATGTTCAGGAAGTCTTCTAAATCCCATTAGAAGGTAAAAAGTAATTCGTGATGTAAACTTGTAATGGTTCATCCAAGGTCCAAGTATATTTAAAGAACCTTGGGTTTACCTGAACATGTTTGACTGTGATCGAATAACCCTTTCTCGTGTGGGTGCACATCCTCATTCGGTATAACTAAAGGTATGCTAATTAAATTATCAAGCAATACTGCTGTCACTATGTTTATTATGCCTTCTGGTATTGTACTTGTCTTTTTTTTATACAGCTGATCATAAATATCCGCAATCTATATCATTCAAGCTGATCGTGATAGAAGGAAAGACACCATTAGTTAGAAGGAAGGACACCATTAGTTCTAGTGCTTAGCGTCATTATTTTTATTATTATTATTATTATTTTTATTATTATCATTGGCCAAGCTACAACCCTAATTGGTCAAACAGTGTGCTACAAGACCAAGGGTTATTATTATTATTATTATTATTATATTATTATTATTATTATTATTATTATTATTATTATTATTATTATTAATTTTAGCCAAGCTATAACCCTAGATGGCAAAATAACAGGATGCTACAAGACCAAGAGTTATTATTATTATTATTATTATTATTATTATTATTATTATAAGCTAAGCTATAACCCTAGTTGGAAAAGCAAGATGCTATGAGCCCAAGGCCTCCAACATGGAAAAATAGCCCAGTAAGGAAAGGAAACAAGGAAGTAAACAAACTAAAAGAGAAGTAATAAGAAATCAAAATAAAATATTTCAAAAACGGCATTAACATTAAATTAGATCTTTCTTATATAAACTATAAAAACTTCCCCCACCCAAAAAAAAAAAAACCAAGAGGAAAAAAAATAAAATGGAGCAGTGTGCTCGAGTGTACCTTCAAGCAAGAGTACTCTAATCCAAGACAGTGGAAGGACATGATACAGAGGCTATGCCATTACTCAAGACTAGAGAACAATGGTTTGATTTTGGAGTGTCCTTCTCCTGTTTAGCATGGCTAACGAGTCTCTTCTATCCTTACTAAGAGGAAGGTAGCCACTGAACAATTACATTGCAATAGTTAATCCTTAAGCAGTAATCAACCTCTTAAGCGAAGAAGAATTGTTTGGTAATCTCAGAGGAGAATATGGAGAAAATAGGCCAGACTATTCGGTGTATATGTAGGCAAAGAAAATGAGCCATGACCAGAGAGAGGGATCCAATGTAGTACTGTCTGGCCAGTCAAAGGACCCAATAACTCTCAACGCGTGGCTGGTGTCCTGGCCAACCTTCTACTACAGGGAGGGAAGACCTGTGTGGAAAGGTAATTGACAAATGAGTAAACAGTATATGAGAAGTAGTAAAAAAAAAAGAAAATTTCAAGCTTAATTTACTCAACCACCAGACTTGGAAGATCATTTCACAATCTAGTCAGAACCAGATTAAAACTTCTCGAATATTGTATATTATTGAGCCCTAATATGGAAAAGGCAAAAATGTGAAAAGTATCTGCAAACCTAGCACTGCGTACAGATACAGTACAGGCTGGGAAGATTTGAATGTAAAATATGCAATCTGCATAAAGATCTGAATGAACGACAATATCAGAGATTAATATCCAGATCAGGGATAAGGAATTTAACGAATCGTAAAGTTTTGTACAACAAATTAAAAAGCGAATCAGGAAGTGAAGACCAGACTGGAAAACAATACTCATTACAGGTTAAAATGAAAGAATCAAAATATTTCCTCGGTACAGATTGATCACCGAAATTCTTCAAAAATAATTTCTCTATTTGCCAATTTTTTGTCTAAATAAAGAAGAAACAGACTGATTGCGTTTCTCAAAATTAAATTTACAATCTATATTCACATCTAGAATTTTAGTTGAGTTGTAAAAAGTGACATTGTCGATACAAAGATCTGGATGTTGAGAGGTCACTGTCCTCAACCTACTTACAGTCATACTTTGAGTTTTGCTATGGTCCAACTTCATGCCCCATAATTTGCTCCTCCCACTGAATTCAGCAATCACAAGTCTACATTTAAGAGATAGCATTGACGGAAAGAGAGAAAATCATCTGCATATGCAACGAGCTTGTTTTCCAGGCCAAACCACATATCATGCGTATATAGTGTGAAAAGTAATGTGACATTCCCATAGTCACTATGGTGCCAATCAACAACTACTCTGCCCAATCTATTATTAGGAATTTAAAAATGATGTTAAGAAATGACCCTCTTACTCCTATCTTTTAAGCATGAAAACAAGGTCTTTATGATTAACCTTGTTGAAATCAGCAATTATACAAATTTCCTGACCACAATCAAGTTATTTCTGTACAGCTTAAAAATTATAACAAAGCCCATCACATACTCTTAGGCCTTTGCGGAAACCAAACTGCAAACTAGGGCTAAAGGTACCTCAAGCACATACTTTAATGGAGTAAAATTGAAAAAATATCTTAGCAAGTGCAAAAAGAATGTCTTGATAGCATACCAAAAAAAAAAAAAAAATAATAGATAACTTAACAGCTAAATACCATTTGGGTGTGCACCCTGGTAAGGATCAAGGTCCAGTAAAAGTGTTTTAATTTCATGTGACATATGTTTAAGAAAAGGAGGAATTGTACACTAAAGAGTCATTCAGTTTGGCCCAAGCTAACCTGTAACCGTCATTTTTGTAGTGCCAACCAAACCACAACGTAACCGTACTCTAACAAAGAGGAAAAATCTGTTGATACTACACTTAACCCGACCAGTAACGGCCACCATGACTACGATCAGTTCATCTATATATATATATATATATATGTGTGTGTGTGTGTGTGTGTGTGTGTATATGTGTGTATGTATATGTATGTATATATATATGTATATAAATATATACATAAATTTATATGTATATGCAAACATAAATGTACAGCATATATATATTTATATATATATGTATATATATGTGTGTGTGTGTGTTTATGACTATAAATGACAACTATGCTCGTTATATCGTTAAAGCATGTATCTTTTTTCTTTTAATACCCATGAGGAAAATTTAGATAATTTTTTCCATTGCTATTTTTGCTTCGGTTAGCTTAAAACACTGATGATAGCAAGCTTCCTTTCTAGAGAAAAATCTGTTACAAAAACCAGCAGGCCGGATTTTTCGTTATTCTTTATTTATCACTGTTCTTTGAGAGCAAGGAAAACACCCGGTTTTTATTCATCCCCTTATCGTCGATTGTCCCAGCTCGCATTTTTTCAATTCTGTTGCCTCACATTTTCTACAATTCTTTTCTACTGGAGAATTAATTCCTATTCCTTCCATGTCTTTACCTACGTCATAGACATGTGCCACACATTCTCTCTCTCTCTCTCTCTCTCTCTCTCTCTCTCTCTCTCTCTCTCTCATTCAAGTGACTCAAATGCACCCATTATCCAAGCCTGCCTAGGCTGCGGGATATCGTTTTCGCACTACCTGATCTTGTTTTTAGAATGGCAAGAATAATAGACGCTGAAAGAATTCAAAGGCACCTCTTAGCATAAATGAGGAACATAAGGCAATGAATGAAACTGAGAGCAAATTTATGGCATCAAGTTTTATTCACTACAGAAGAATGCTCGGCTCTAATAATGTTCTCCTTGAAAATGTTAAAGGACGTACTTTCCCTATTGAGCTCCTATGAGACGGAATTGCCAATCAGATTGCCAATTGGCTAAAAGTGAAATTATACCTGAGAGAGAGAGAGAGAGAGAGAGAGAGAGAGAGAGAGAGAGAGTTGATTGCTCTTCGGTTACGGGAATACTAAAAGTTTCTTTTTTCTTTTGGGAATATAACTTTGTGGGTCTGGATATGAAAATTTTTAATGTCAGGAAAAGTAAGTAAGTTCAGGGCCATTGTATCCCGGACGAATATTTTGCAAATCGAATTCCATCTCAAGAACCCTTAAGTGTCTCTTGAAAAATGGCAAAGCATCCCGAAGAAAGCATAAAGAACTTACGAAATAGTGGAGAGTTTCGAGACAGCTTTTCTGCGAAGTTGTGGCCGCCATTAAGATAGGAGAAGGAGAAAGAATTTTGTGTTTTCTTGAATCTATCTTCAATTTCTGCATTTGATATGATGTCGCGTTGTGATTAGAACGTCATAAAAAGCTTCCGAGGAAAATTTTCCATGCCGTATGAGTCTTCCGTATTAATACTAGTTTTCATAATTTTGTTTCCTTTATTTTTATCTAACTATTCTTTGTTCTTCTAGTTTTGATCATAAATCTTGGATTCGTATAAAATTACAATGGATTAAATGCCAATGCAAAGGAGGTTGCCTTCAAGAATTGCTCATAAGAATAGTATGTGGAGGTAGGAAACTGGAGTTTTCAAGGCAACGGACGAGAAGAGCAATTGAAACCAGAGTTCTTGTTGCTGAACAGTTATAGAAAAAAAGGACAACTGAAGATTTTCGAAAATCAAGGAAAGATGTTACTCAGGAACACCCAAAATTTCTATGTAGTGAAAATTTTAACGAAGGCTCAACATGGGGGAGACATTACTTTTTCTCAAGAGTCCGAAAAAAATTATATTTTTCTCCATTTCCATGAGTGCATTACACATATTTAATTTCACAAACTTTTCAGCACGTTCGCCTCACATGTGATAGATAAGTATTCGATAAGAACCGCAGTGACTGTAAACGATTGCAGATGATATGATCCCTTTGAATCCCCAAAACAAGTTCAAATAGATTACATTCAGATTTCCTTATACCTTCTTCCCAGATTTTTAGGGGTTGCCGTCTTTAATGAGACTTTTCCATCTACTACTACTACTACTACTACTACTACTACTACTACAACTACTACTATAGTGTTCTGCCCTACCTCTTCCTTCAGGTCGTCTAGCATTGGCTTCCTTTTCCTCCGTCTGGGTCTTTGTCCTTCAAATTACGTTCAGTAACCCATCTCCTCTTAAGATGTGTCCTATCCAGATTTTCCTTCTCTGTATTGTTGTGATTAGGGTTCTCTCTTCTCCAACTATTCTTAGTACTTCATTTGTTTTGTGGTCTTGCCAATTTTTTTTTTCACCATCCTCTTCCATATCCACATTTCAAATGCTTCCAGATGTTTTTGTCTGTTGTTTTTATAGTCCTGCGTCATTTCCTCCTGTACTCCTTTTTTATATCATCTCCAATGCAATCTTTCCACCTGGTCTTAGTTCATCCTTTCCTTCGTGTTCCATCCACCTGTACGTTCATCACTTTTCTTGCCACGTGTTCCTCTTCTCTTCTCATCATGGGGCCATACCATCTTAACGCTGTCTATTCTGGTTACTTTACTCATCCCCCTAAGCATCATCATCTCAGTTACGTGAACTTTCTTCCCTTTATTTTCTTTAGTGATGCTGCTTCCAATCCATTTCTCTTTGCTGGTCTGACAACTGGCTTGTGCAGTCTATCCTTTAATCTCATGGGGACTTTCCTACCTCATGTGACATCAGTCATCTTTCCCCAGTCATTCTAACCACGCGGAATCCCATTGTTAATTTCCTTTATCTAGTCCCCTTCGTTGTCCATCACTGAGCTAAGGTTAAGGTACTTGAATTCATAAACCCTTTTGTTTCTTCCACCTAATTTGATTGTGGTTAGCTTGTCGCCATTAAATTGCATTGTCATATATTCCCATCTTTCTCCTGGTTTTCCTTAACCCTCTACTCTCCAAGGCATGTCTCCATCTTTCAAGTTTTCTCTCCCTTTCTTTCCTGTTCTTAGCTCACAAGACTATCTCATTTCCATAGAACAGACACCACGGTGGCCCCTCCCTTACATCCTCCGTCAACCCATCTAAAGTTGGTTGGTCTTTGATTGCCCCACCTTACATGTGACTCATCTAAGACAATGTTAAATAGAAGTGGACCCAGAGTGGATATCTGATATAGGCCGTCCCCAACTTGATAATTTTGTCTTCTTTCCTGATCATTCGCCATACTTCTCTGTCACTCCTCTCTCCCTGAGACACCTCCACATTTCTTTGAATGATACTGTTTCATCCTCCTTCTCGACGTCAATGACCTTAAATGTCATGATGCCAGAAAACTGAAAATAAGTATAAAAATTACATAAGACAAATATTCTCCTA
>NC_090768.1:21729106-21736606 GCF_036898095.1 Palaemon carinicauda
CAGTTTGATCCTTAGCTTACATGGTATTTAAATTAGCGCTTTCTTCAGTGAGGTTTAACTACGAACCCACAGATTGTAAGTCACAAACAAATTTACTAAGCTACCAAAACTACGTCGATGTGTTTGTTATAACTGGATGCGAAGAAAAGGGTACATTTGAATAAAGATATACTTTTAATGTTATGGGGGTAATTTTGCCTATAATCTCGGGTAAGAATATTATATGATTAACTGAAGAAGTAGGACAGATGACAGGATTGGTTGATAAGACTAAAGACAGGAAGGTTGGTTTTAGGCAACAAATGTCAAGATATGTGGCACAAGTTTTTTTCTATCGTGCAATATGATAAATGACTGATTTTGTGTGCCGTTGAAAATAATTTATTGATGATGACTGTGAAGCATTTATACGAACACGTTCCCCTTTTCTGTCAACCATCGGCCTCTCTTTCCTCTCCTTTCAAACACCATTCCAAATAGTTTCCTTCGAAACACAATTGCCTAATACACGGAAAACTTTTATGTATTCTACTAATTTAAATTTAATTTTAATGTTGTTCTTCTTACTATCATGATGATATTAAGTATACAGAAAATATACTATGCTCTTGTGTCACTCTCTCTTGGTGATATGTGAAGACGTAGCACCAGTGGAATTTTCATACGTTCTTCTATTCTACGACCAATGTTTCAGTTAACTGCACTGATGTTCATATAAAACTTTATTTTTTTTTTTTTTATAAAATTTCTGTTCGTTTACATTTCTAAACTTTTATAGCGTCCCACCCGGGATCAATGGCTACGAGCCTTGCCTAATCAAAACGAGTCACAAATTTAGTGCTAGCTGTCATTAGACGTCATTAATTTCATGTATCTAATCACCTTAGTAAAGAATCGTTCTCTAGTTAATTTCTGGATTACGGTGTGTTCCATTTCAAGGTAAAATTGGCCTAAACTTGATAATTTTAATCCAGAATAACTCTTGAGTCTTATAAAACTATATCTAACTCTTTCTGGCATTGTTCATTTTGACGGAAAACTATATATATATATATATATATATATATATATATATATATATATATATATATATATATATATATATATATATATATATATATATATATATATATATATGCGTGTGTGTGTGTGTGTATGTGTGTGTGGGTGGGTGAGTGGGTGGGTGGTTGGGTGTAAGACTGATTCTTTTTTTTTTTTGACAATCTCAAGGTGACTTCGTAGTGATCTCGGCTCATCGCAGTATGCATCACTCACCACCCACTTTTCCATCATTTTATCGCCCCGGGATATTCGTTGGGTTTTCTTTCTTTTACATTTTTCTTTTGCCGTGGCCGTAACCACCTCCATCAGCCATGCCATCAAGGAGGACCTGGTCTCTCCCCCCCTCGAAATCATTACTTGAGGAGCAGTTGAATCCCTCTCGAAGCTGCCGCCAACATCCTAATTCTCTGTAAAGTCGGCTAAATCGTTTCTTTATGGAAATCTTGGTGTTGGCGGCCCGGTCTCGAAAGTGGTTCGGTATTCATCATAAATCAAGCGACTCAACACAGTCGCTTTTCCGCCTCTTGATGATACCTTAGGAAACATTAATGATGGATAATTTTCTCCTCGCCATTTATCAGAGCATTTTATTTATTTTCTTTTTCTCTTTCAGGATCCTTTTATGAAGTCTGCTCTATTTTTTTCTTGAGGGGCGGAAATTGGATTCTTTCAAAAGAACAGATTTACTGAATTTACTTCTTTTGTAATTTATCGAAATCCAGTGATTCGGGGATTTTCAGACTGGGAGATATATGCTGCTCCTTTCACTGACTCCACAGAGTGCCAGCAAAAGCTCTCTCTCTCCGGATTCCACCTGGCGTTTTCGAGTGTGTGCGTGTGTTCTCTTTTTCTTTTTGATTGTCATATGGATTTTGATATCGCCGTCCTTGTTGACGTAGTTATTATTTTTGCTTTAGATCATGGGAAGTTTTTTCCATTATATATTATGATAATTGAAATTTATCTCCGATAATTAAATCTATGTCTTTCACTCTCCTATAACATAAGGTTGTGTTGTTGTCAATTTTATTTTTTTTATGATTATGCAAATTTGTAGAATTTTTTTTTTTATTATGAGGAAGATTTGTCTCGGAAAATTAAATCCATGTCTTTTACATTACTTTAGCAAAAAAAATAAATGTCTCCGGTGAACGTGTCAAAGAAAGCTGATATGTTACTTTAACGGAACCGGGCTGTCGAGTACAGCCTCTTGAAGGACAGCTTTGTTGCCATGTGATATTCTGAGCAAACCTTCGTCGCCCTCCTACACAGGATTTACCACCCACGGAACATGCTCTGCTGGTAGCACCGTATAAAGAGCGAGAGGAAAGTTGGTCAGCCGCGCTCTTTCAGTCCCTAGCTTGGGTCATCTTTTCCCCCTCTTCCTTCCCTGCATTCCTTTTCATTGCCTGCAATCATACTATTTTCATCGACTACGAGAACCTTAGATGTTTCCCTTATCCAGGCATGTGTTTAGCTTTGCAATGAATGGCATACTCCACGTACAGTATGTGTCGATTTTTAATAAAAAAGAAAAAAAAAATCCTGGATTTTTCCCTATACTGAAAAATAAACAGCCACTAAGGTTTGTCTCAAGGATGGTTACCATTCCGATTCTTATCCAATAGTTCCTAAGGTTGATATATATATTTTTTTTATAAATTTTCCTGTGAGCCAAAATAGTCTGCTATCTACCAGGTACTTGATTGCTTCCGTGTGGACAAAAGCAAAACAGATTTAAATGGAAAGAACAGTACTGTATATATACTGTTCATGTATGTATGCATATATATGTATATGTATGTTTATATATACATATATATATATATATATATGTATATATATATATATATATATATATATATATGTATGTATAAAAATTGCGTTCCCTGTAGTTATAAAACAATAATGGCAGGTAGCCGGAGATGGAAGGGCATTGGGCTGGCAACTTTATTCCAAAATAGTATCTGAGAAACGGAAAGGTAAAGCCTTCCGAGAGAAAGCGTGTAAAGATATAACCATTACAATATATATATACATACATATATATATGTGTGTGTGTGTGTGTGTATATATATATAGGTGTGTGTGCATGTGTACACAAACACACACTAACACACACACACACGCACACACACACACACACACATATATATATATATATATATATATATATATATATATATATATATATATATATATATATATATATAATCAATCCGCTACCTGGTGTCATTTTCCTTCATACCCTTCCGTTATCCTTTAAACTTCCTTCTTGCTTCTCATTGTCTGATGAATTATAGTAGTAATGTAAACATAACTTTTTATCGTTTATTTTTTAATACTGAATTATCATAATAAGTAATGCACGTCGTCATATGTATAATTCTAATAACTATGGAGTCATTAACATCAAGTATTTCACTCTTCTTGAACTAAAGATAAAACTGTTGAAAAGGAAGACGCGTAAATTTATAACCGTTGTGTCATCATTCAGTCAATCAACATTAGTTTCACTGATATCGGCTGGGGATATTTATTGCCATCTTAAAAAAAAAAAAGAAAAAAAAACACAATCCGCCCCAAAATATTTTTTATAGTCTCCAAAGAAAATGTCCTTTAATTTCTCATAATTCTGGGAGACACTTCTCCAAATTAAATCTCTTAAGTAGCGACGGGTCGAGTGAAGCAAAATCAAGGAGACTATAATAATAAGAAAAAAAAATTAAAAAAAAAGAAAAAAAAAAGAATTAAAAGATTCTCTAAAACGTCACTTAGCACACCTCGCTGCCAACTGGAACTGGCGCTCTGCCATGCAGGTTTATACTAAATTGCCCTATTGTTTTTTAGGTCTCAGTTAGGGCCTGGCTTTCAAATACTTTTTAGTTTGGAAATATTGTTCAGCTGTGAATTAGTTTATTTATATTAGTTAGTTGTTATTTTAGTTACCGTTAGACTATTTAAATATTAAATTAATTTTAACGCGCATTACATAGTTATTCTTGCTTTGTCACAAGACCAATAAATCTTGAAGTAAAGGAATCTTTTCATTATGTGCAGGTTCAACATAGAATTAATATCGCCCTCGAAACATTATCATTTCATTCTTTTTCTTTCATTACTTTAATGGTTTTCAAATTAAATTTCCATCTGTCATTCATTGTTAGTTTTCGTTTAATGCTCATTTCTCATTATGACTGACACCCTCTGAAATTCTTCATTATTATTTATGAGCAACCAATACAATCCTCATCTTTCCCTATGAGTATTATTATTATTATTATTATTATTATTAATATTATTATTATTATAACTTGCTAAGTTACAACCCTAGATGGAAAAGCAAGGTGCTATAAATCCAAGGGCTCCGACAGGGAAAATAGCTCAGTGAGGAAAGGAAATAAAGAAATAAACTACGAGAAAAATAATGAACTATATAAAATATATTAAGAACATTAACAACATTAAAATAGATCTTCCTTTTATAGACTATAAACACTTAAAACATGCAAGAGGAAGAGAAATAAGTTAGAAAAGTCTTTCCGAGTGTACCCTCAAGCAAGATAACTCTACGTCTTATAAGATTATAATTATAATTATTTGTCCAATTGCAATTTCTTCAAGTTTGAGTGATTGCTGTTTAGCACTTGTCAGATAAAATTCTATCGTGTATTTTTTTTCAGTTTTTTTTTTTTTTTTTACATGCAAACTCAATTTTACTTTATTTTCTGGTAGTTTCATAAAGATTAGAATTTACGATTGGTTCTTGGTTAGATAAGAAATATATTTCATAATTAAGATTCTTATTCGTCACAAACTTTTCCAACATACTGTAAATTTTGAAATCCAAAGCTACATCTTTGTAGTAAGAGCGAGAGAGAAGAAAGAAATGTTCACAGATCGAACAACCTTCATATCTCTTTCCTAAATCCAGTCCCTGTGCAGAGAACTTGGGGATATCCAGTTTTTTTTTTTTTCCTGTAAAAAAACAATATTAGGACATTCAGCTGAAATGGCGTAAAATGAACTGAAATGGTGAAATTTCTTGCCTCCAAACTGAGTAAGAATTATAAAAAAAATTTTTCTTAGCCTATTATTCTTAGTCCCCATTTCAAGTGTTAACTTGGTACCCAAAAAATGCTCGCTATAAAAAAAAAGTTTCCTTATTTTTTCATTAATTTCTTAATTCATTTCCTAATTTAATTCCATTCACTGTATCCAGAAGCCATAATTTACAACTGATATATCCAATGGAGAATTTTAAAAAATTCAAAATTAGTGTAATTTATTTTTATCATGATATAATTACGCAAAAAGCCCACGACTTAGTTAGTCAAGTTCTAATGTTCAAGAATTTTGTTTGTCACGATAAATATTGTTTAAAATTATGACGATAAAAGTGATAAACATCGCTGCTCAAAAATCCCACTGACGTGCGACAGAATTTATCAGAAAATTATCGACAATTTGGGTCCACGTTCGTGAAAAAAAAAGGGTTCCTAAAAATGTCCCCTAAAAAGATTCACCCTGTTGCTAGTCTATATTTTCTTGATTGCCTACCATTGTCCTTTTTCTTTTGATATTTTTTTCTTCTGATGATATTCCCTTCGACACAATTGTAATCACATTTGTTTATAGTAATAATCAAATTAGTTTTCCTACGTATTCATTTTGGTTGTTCGCTTACGAAATCAACTTCCTCCTGTGGCCATATTTTAGCTTATGCAATGAGGCCAAACGATAAAATGTTGAAACACTAGATGTCATTATTATTATTATTATTACTAAAGTTACAACCCTAGTTGGAAAAGCAAGATACTATAAGCCCAAGGGTTCCAACAGGGAAAAATAGCCCAGTGAGGAAAGGAAGTAAGGCAATAAATAAACGATATAAGTAATGAAAATTAAAATAAAATACTTTAAAAACATTAACAACATTACTACATATTTAATTTATAAACTATAAAAGGGCTTATGTAAGTCTGTTGAACATAAAAGCATTTGCTGCGAGTTTGAACTTTTGAAGTTCTACCGATTCAACTACCCGATTAGGAAGATCAAAGCTGGAATAAAACTTCTAGAGTACTCTGTAGTATTGAGCCTCATAATGGAAAAGGCCTGACTATTAGAATTAACTGCATACCTAGTATTACGAACAGGATGGAACTGTTCGGGAAGATGTGAATGTAAAGGATGGTCAGAAATCTAAAAAATCTAATGCAACATGCATAATGAACTAATTGAACGACGGTGCCAAAGGTTAATATCTAGATCAGGAATAAGAAATTTAATAGACCATAAGTTCCTGTCCAACAAATTAAGATGAGAATCAGCAGCTGAAGACCAGACAGGAGAACAATACTCTAAACAAGGTAAAATTAAATAATTAAAACACTTCTTCAAAATAGATTGATCACCGAAAATTTTGAAAGACTTTCTCAATAAGCCAATTTTTTGTGCAATTGAAGAAGACACAGACCTAATGTGTTTCTCAAAATTAGATTTGCTGTCGAGAATCACACCTAAAATTTTAAAAGAGTCATACAAAGTTAAAGAAACATCATCAATGCTGAGTTCCTTGACTTACTTACGATCATACTTTGACTTTTGTTAGGATTCAACTTCATACCCTATAATTTGCACCATGTACTAATTTTAGCTAGATCTCTATTAAGGGATTCAGCAACCCCAAATCTACATTCAGGAGATGGAATTGATGCAAAGAGAGTAGCATCATCCGCATATGCATAAACTTGTTTTCTAGGCCAAACCACATGTCATACGTATATAGTATGAAAAGTAATGGGCCCAGAACACTACCCCGAGGAACACCTGATATCACATTCGTATGCTCACTATGGTGCCCATCAACAACAACTCTTTGCGATCTATTACTTAAAAATTCAATAATGATGTTAAGAAACGACCCGCCCACTCCCAACTGTTTGAGTTTGAAAACAAGGGCCTCATGATTAACACGGTCAAAGGCAGCACTAAAATCAAGGCCTATCATACGAACTTCCTGACCACAATCAAGGGACTTCTGCACAGCACTGGAGATTGTAAGAAAGGCATCACATGCTCAAAGGCCTTTACGAAAACCAAATTGCAAACTAGGGAACAGATGATTACCTTCAGCTTTGCCTAAAGACGTTCAAAAACTTTGGATAATGTAGGAGTTATGGAAATTGGGCGGTAATCAGTGGGACTTGAGCTACCACAAACACATTTACATAGTGGAGTAACATTACCAAAAAGTAATAAAACATTCTTTGATCAAAGAACTTGATGCAGGTTTAAAGGATATCGTTTTTATTAAGTTTGAATCGTCTGAATCAATTTTCAACTCTTCAAAAAGCTTAAAAGTTAACGAATATCAGTACTTCAGTCTATATATATATATATATATATATATATATATATATATATATATATGTG
>NC_090768.1:21741606-21759106 GCF_036898095.1 Palaemon carinicauda
ATGTAGTGTCTTTGAGGTATGGTATCAATGAAAATGGGTTTGTTTAAATCAATATGAAAATTGCTTATTTATGAACATGGTTTATTATGGTAATTGAATATATTTTTGAATATAATGAAGTCAACTATAATAATAAAGGACTTACTTTAACGTGATTTGAGATTTGATTAAAGTTGGCTGAAACCTGGTAAATGAGCTAGTATACAAATATAAATTACATTTTCATCTAGTATTATCCTTAACCTCATCCACGAAGCGTTGTATTTCTGCTTTTTCTCTGATACTACAATCACCAACGGACTCCAAGTAAAAGTGTCGTTGAATGTAACAAGCTGGTTTAAACGCTATTAGCTTTCAATTTTTATGTTATCTATTTTTTATGCCAATTTCACCATTATCGACAAAAACCGTTGATTGTAAATATAGAATTTTATGACCCCCTAGGGTTCCATAAATACCTGTGTTGTTCCTGGAATTGAAATGAGTTGCTCTTAAGTTGCTTTTACTTAAGTCTTTCTCTACTCCTATCACGTTGGTGACCTACAGAGTGCCTTGACCACCCAGCCCACCTCCCAGTTCATCGCTTTGTTTACTGTATCTTCCGACGATGACTTATCTGTCCACTCTGCCTCAGTGAGGTTCCCGCCCTTCGCCAGCAGAGACGCGCTTGCCTGGTTTCAGCATGCTGAGATTCATTTCCACATCAAGGGCATTAGTGGTTCAAGCACCAAAGCTGACTACATCCTTGCTGCAATCTCCGATGACACCTTCCCAGATATCTCTGGCTGACTTTGCGAGTGAAGAGTATGGTGCCCTCAAATCATTCCAGCCCCCTTGTGTAGCCAAGAATTGTCAGTTCTCTTGACAACTATTGGGGTATCTTAAGGCATTGATGGCACTCAAGAAAATGATTAATATTGCTTGCCTTAAGCCTGTGGCAGATGGTTATCCTCGTGAATTGAACCTACTTTGTGCCCTTTTGGGCACAATGCCTACCAAAATTGGTGCGAGACTTCCTTCCCGATGTTGACACTTTGCCCGTGAAGGACTTGACGATCAGAGACAACGCTCTTATGGACATCCACTTCTCCATTGTCAATAACTCCATCAACAACTCTACTCCTGACGAAGGGGACAACAATACAACACTAACTGAAGCAGAGGTGAATGTTGTGGGATATTGATGCCTACCTCGTGATGAGCCTGTGCAGCGATGAAGCCACCCACCACATCGAAGGTCCACAATTGCTACTGGATGAAACCCCTCGCCTGTAGTTGTGCTACTACCACTCCAGGTTCTGTTTTGCTGCTTAGAAATGTGCTATGCAGGTCAGTGGTCAAAAATCCTCTCAAGTAGGCCATTGCATATGGCGTTGGCCCCATTATCTAATTTCATCTTTTTGCATTTTCTAGTAGATACTGGTGCCTTTCGTTCTCTTCTGTCTCGTTCCCTCTTATTGGTGCTACCCCATGATTCCAAGACTGCTGATGTTTGCCGTGTGGCCACCAATGGATCTGATTACTCCATCCATGGTTATGAGACATTTACATTGTCCTTTGCTGGCCACCAAGTATCAGTGAAATTTGATTGTCGCTGACCTTACACTACCTCCTGGTTGACATCACACATCAATGCTTAGTCAACTTCATTTCTTACTTATCCACACCTTTATCACCTGCTATTATTATTATTATTATTATTATTATTATAATAACTTGCTAAGCTACAACCCTAGTTGGGAAAGCAGGATGCTATAAGCCCAGGGGATCCAACAGGGAAAATAGCACTGTGAGGAAAGGAAACAAGGTAAAATAGAATATTTTAAGAATGGTAACAACATTAAAATAAATATTTTTTCTATAAACTATAAAAACTTTAAACAAAACCAGAGGAAGAGAAAATAGATAAAATAGTGTGCCCTAGTGTACCCTCAAGCAAGCGAACTTTAATCCAAGACAGTGGAAGACCTTGGTACAGAGACTAGGGCACTACCCTAGACTAGAGAACAATGGTTTGATATTGGAGTGTCCTCCTTTGAAGAGCTGCTTACCATAGCTAAAGAGTCCCTTCTACCCTTACTAAGAGGAAAGTAGCCACTGAACAATTACAGCGCAGTAGTTATCCCCTTGGGTAATGGAGAATTGTTTGCTAATCTCAGTATTATCAGGTATATGAGGACAGAGGAGAATCAGTAAGGAATAGGCCAGATTATTCAGTGTATGTGTAGGCAAACGGAAAGTGAACCACAACCAGAAAGAAGGATACAGTGTATTGCTGTCTGGCCAGTCAAAGGACCCCATAACTCTCCAGCAGAAGTATCTCAATGGGTGGCTGGTGTCCTGGCAAACCTACTACCTACTACTTACTACTTCACCCTTCACATCAGTGCGCCACAGATGACTTTTTAACATGAAGATGGTACCAGACCACTACCCTCTCACTAACATCGCCGAAATCACCTCCTACTTTCGCAGCACTAAAATATTCTTGATCCTCAGCTTCCTGAAATGGTAATATTAGGTGCCCATGAACCCAAAAGACATCCGAAAGACTGCCTCCACCACTTTTTGGTCCATGTACTTTCAATTACTACTAATTTGCTCTTCGTAATGCAGGGTTAACATTTCAACAATTTATGGATGTCCTCTGTGTATTTACATAGATATTCTCCCCCTCCAAAGAGGACCACCTGTGTCACCTACACATCGTTCTAGAATGCCTGCTGCAGAATGGCCATGTAATCAGGTACAACAAGTGTATCTTTGGTGCCAAGGAAGTGGCCTTCTTGGGTCATCTCATCACTCACAAGGCCATTCACTCACTCCCTGAAAAGGTATAAGCAGTACTTAAATTTCCCCACTGCCTCGACTCTGAGAACACTGTAGGATTTCTTGGTCATGGTAAACTACTATCACCGGTTCTTTACATCCATCGCTGCCACTCTCCCCCATCTATGACTCCCTCAAGGGTAATTCTAAAAATCTGAGTGGGGACCCCTTCAGAGCTGGCCCTCTTCAAGACAAAGAAAAACCTATCAACTGCCACCTCCATCATTTGCATGGACCGCATGCTCTTTGCACACACCTTTACTCGGCAGTCTGACTCCTGGTCTGCCAGTCAGCACCAACATCTCTCTTCCATTTCTGAGTACAACTGTACCAGTCAACACATCCCTGGAAACTGAATCCCGTTGCTTACGCCCTTTCCAGAAACACACTAGCTGCTGTCCACCTGGGAATGGATTACACATCCTTAGCAGAAGCCCAACGAAAGGACTCTGATTTTCAACCTAGCAGGACATCCTGCCCGCTTTTCCGGTGGGAAAACGTCACATTTGATGACATCAGTACTGGTAGGCAACGCCCATGGATACCTGTCGATCTATTGCATAGCTACTTAAATTAAAGTTCATATGGCATGGCATTACTAATGATGCCAATGATTTGAGTCCGTGCCTGTATTTCAACTTCAAAAGTGCATCAAGACCCTGATTCGACTTTGGGTACTTTCCATCAACCCCCATCGTTATTTTTCCCACATTCACGCTGACGTGGTCGGTCTCCTACCTACATCACAAGAACACCATTACATTTTCACAGTCATACATTGCTGTACAAAATGCAACATCCACCTCTCTCTCTCTCTCTCTCTCTCTCTCTCTCTCTCTCTCTCTCTCTCTCTCTCTCTCTCCCATATAATTAGTGAATGAAAAGTTTGAAATAAAGACAGACTGGAGCTTCGGGGTATGAGGGAATGAAGCTGATATGGAAAGAAGGAATTATATGAAAAGGGACTATAGAATTTTTTTCAACGAAGATATATTGAACTTAATAGTCACAGAAAAAAGGAAGTATCTTTTTTTTATACTTGGAGAAATTGCAAAAGTTATTGAATCTTCATAAAAAAGTGTCTCTATTAATTGGAAAAACCTGAGATTATGCAATTAGAAAGGCAAGTAAAGAAATAAACAAGATACAGTTGTCGAAGGACACTGTGAACGAAAAGATAACATCAATGGCTGAAAATCTGCAAGTTTAGCTGGTAGCACAAATGCAGTATTTTTCACTACAGTTGTAAGAGTCCACAGATGTAGGGAACGAAGTAAATCTTTCTCACATTTACTATGGGAAGTACATCATTTTTAATTCTGTCATTCTCTTCCTACAAACACAAAAGGAGAGGCTATCTTTCATGGAGCTCATGATTTTATTGTCCAAAATAAACTAGACTGACCACGTGTTGGCATCAACACAGAGTGCAACTACGATGACTGGTAAACTGAAGGGCCAAGTAAACCTAGTACAATCAATTGTACCACTTGTAAAGGCAACCCGCTATTGTATTTATTGCCAACATATGCTGCCGTAAAATTTGTTAATATTCTCAAAGGTAATGCACTGA
This sequence comes from Palaemon carinicauda, assembly GCF_036898095.1. Classification (NCBI taxonomy): domain Eukaryota; kingdom Metazoa; phylum Arthropoda; class Malacostraca; order Decapoda; family Palaemonidae; genus Palaemon; species Palaemon carinicauda. Next base: position 21,746,009 of record NC_090768.1, read on the forward strand.
ACACCTTATTTACACCTGTGTGTGAAAAGATATGAAGCTAATGCTCGAGACTTCTCTTCCATACAGAGGTTCACTGCCTGACTCCAGGAAAAGTTCTTTTCTATCTCTTTTCTTGCATGAACGTTGTGATCTCGATCCATAATGACATGTATAACACACAATGACTCACAAAACTGGCATACCAGTCTGCTATTTTCAACACTGTATGATTGAATCTAGTTTTGTAAGGAAAATGTACTACCATCTTTAATATGCAAGACAAAATACAGGCAACAGGAATGAAGCTAGACTTGTGATGTTGCCTCCTTGACCTCAAACAGTTCATGTCTTATCCTTCCTTAGTAAACTTCCTTCTTTGTGCTAAAGAAGAGCTAGATGATGATACAACACAAGTTTTCAAAGCCCATCTGCAAGACCTTCACTCAGAGTTGGGAGAATATTTTGAAGAACCAGACCTATGCTTTGAATGCATTAGGAATCCATTTGCTATAGTTAAAGCAGAGATAAAAAAAAGATCAGTGTCAACCTATCATCAAAGCGGTTTTGATAATCTTGTCGAGATTGCAACAAACGGGGAAGAAGTTTAACTGATTTTTTGGGCTTGAGTCTAGCCAAGGTACCCTGGACATGTAGCAATTTCTTTGGGGCCCTTGATGCCGTTCCCAACACTGATTGATGTTAAAAATAAGAATTGAAACTTAATCAATGTCCAATTTGACATGCAACTGAAGCTCAGCAGATTGGAACCAGATATTCCAAGAGTTATGAATGATAAAAAAAAAACAGTACCATTCAATGCCTTTTGTACTATTTGAGATGTGAGGAGTCATTTCTGTTAAGTTCAGTAAAAATTGGTGTGCAAAATTAATAATCCTGTGAAAGTTATGTTAAGAAAAATGTAAACATTCATGTTGACTATAAGCCATTATAGTGGCAATGTTAGTATATTATAGCCTTAAAACACTTTTAAACCTAAAGGGGAAGTAATCATAAAAGGGGGTCCGCTTTATGAGTAATTTTGATAAGAGGTCCGCTGCAGAAGAACGTTCAAGAAACACTGCTTTAGTGCATCTTCTTAGCATCACGCTACATCAGATAATCTTTTACAACTCCGCAGCCAACTGAGTGGTGGAACATTTCCATCGCATCCTCAAAGCAGCTTTGATGTCTTGCTGTAATGACTCCGATTTCCACAACTTCCGTGTCTTCCTCAGACTGAAAACCAATTCAAAGGACTCCAGGGCTAACTCAGTGGCTAAAATGTATACAGCGACCGGTTGGTTGTGCCTGTGGATTTTGTTCCGCCTGCCACTTCCTCCGAAGATCTCCAGCGCCTATTTCACATTGGCGGGGGGGGGGGGGGGGATTTAACCCCTGCTGTCAGAATTACAAGCTACCATTAGATCAGTATATACTGAAAGACTTATGCACCACAGCACATGTCTTCATACCTAACAACGCTTGCAAACCACCGCTTATGCCCCCTTGTATAGGTCCATTCCTTATCATCCATCGTACTTCGTAAGCTTTCCTCCATAAAGTTCGGGATAAAAAGGACTGGATCACCATTGACTCCCTTAAACCTGCGTATCTCCTGCAAGACGTCCTGCGGACAGTATGACTCTGTAGGGCAGATCACTCTCTTTCAAATGCATGTCTACTGTAGGAGGGGAGCCATGTAGTGCTCGTGCAGCAAGGAAGAACCAACGGACTTCATGGAAAAGTGTCATTGAATTTAACAAGATAATTTAAACTTTATTATCTTTCCGTTGTTATGTTATCTATCTTTAAGCCAATGTCAACCTTATCGACAAAAACCGTTGATTGTAAAAATGCAGTTGTTACCCTTACGTGACCCTTAGGTCCGTATAAATACTTATGTTCTTTCTGGAATAAAGTTAGTTGTTGGTGGGTATTTTTACTCAAGTATTCCTCTGCTCCCATCACAGTCACAAAGAAAGTGGGTCATTTATATGTTTAAATTTGTTAGGCAGTTCCCGTATCTTATATCCCTTAACCTTAGAAATTATTGTATAATAAATTTGGGAAGTAACCCCCAAAAAACACACACATGCACACTCGTTCACGCACTATGTATATATATATATATATATATATATATATATATATATATATATATATATATATATATGATAAATTTTTGCTCATTTAAACGTGTTTCTTTCATATTTCAAATAAGCCATATATATTAATACATTAAAGTCTGGATTCTCTTAACGACCTGGGGATCAGAGCCCCAGGCGGAACCGCCCAAAGACTATGATATCGGACCAGCGGGAATTTGAACCATCGTCACTGGCATACAGATATCCTGGACGAGGGTTCAAATCCCCGCTGGTCCGATATCATAGTCTTTGGGCGGTTCCGCCTGGGGCTCTGATCCCCAGGTCGTTAAGAGAATCCAGATTTTAATGTATTAATATATATGGCTTATTTGAAATATATATATATATATATATATATATATATATATATATATATATATATATATATATATATATATATATATATATATAGAAAGAGAGAGAGAGAGAGAGAGAGAGAGAGAGAGAGAGAGAGAGAGAGAGAGAGAGAGAGAGAGAGAGAGAGAGAGAGAGAAGTCAGTACTTACCAAAGATATTTTTTTTATTTTTTTACTTGCTTATGGCCTTTGCTGGAATCGATAATAATTGACGTTCATTTTGTGCTCACGAATGAATATTTGTTTGTTTGTGATTTCAAATAACAGCAAAGATTCAGACGGAAGCAGATTTGCTGTAAAATTGTTCCAATGTTTGGTCTGTATATTAATCATATATTGTGTTTTTTTTATGATAAGAAGTTTAAACTTGTTGTATAAATTTTGTTATGCTGACTGTTAACCTCTTTTGCAGGGTAAGTTTGGACATTCTGTCATCGTTCTTTGTATGTGAGGAAGAGCATTTAATTGTTTTCGTCATGAGCTACGCCAGCAGGAACTCCATAGAATCAGGACCGTGAATTGGAAGGTATGCCATTCATTTATTCCTTGAGAGACCAGCGTATTTAGTACTTAACTTGTTTTTCGGACTTCACTCTTAAACGGGATTTTTTTTTTCAAGACGCGGTATAATGTAATAAAAACTTTTCAAGACGCGGTATAATATAATAAAAAAAAACTTTTAACAATATGTAGGTAAAATTAAGATATAAATTTATAGATCTAAGTAAACGAAGAGCTCTTTGTGAGACATTTATAATAATTTTTGTTTTCCTTACATACCGGTACCTTTATCATATGTAAGTTAGGGAATACGAGTAAGGATAAAAATGGAGAGAGTAAAGTGCTTATTCCAATTTTGCTTAGGTTAATAAGGATTTTCAACCCCGTCACTTCCTAAATCTTGTTCGTTCAGGATACTCATTTATATTATATATGATATTTATACATTATATATATGTATGTATGTATATATATATATATATATATATATATATATATATATATATATGTATATATATACATATATATATATATATATATATATATATATATATATATATATATATATATATATATATGTATGTATGTATGTATATATATATACACAATATATGCTAATATTTGTTATGTATGAAAACATGATAGTGACTGTAATGATACGGAAATATGGAGAAAGGACAGTAATTGAGAAGATAATCGTGAATGGAATGGGGAACGGTTGATCTGTTCATATAATAAAGTAAAGATTCGGCATAGAGAAATTGCAGAAGTCAGTAACGAGAAGTCGGAGTTAATTTGGTTGAAGCGTAAATCAAGAAAAATTATTATTATTATTATTATTAATAATAATAATAATAATAATAATAATAATAATAATATATTTTACCGAAAATAGGGACTTTTATCTTAATATTCTTTGTAAGGTAAAATAAAGGTAATAGTTCCAGCATTTTCACAATTATGTCATGACCTTAAGAAATAGAATAGGGAAATAAAAAAGTATTATTATTATTATTATTATTATTACTATTATTATTATTATTATTGTTATTATTATTATTATTATTATTATTATTATTATTATTGTTATAATCATTATTATTATTATTATTATTATTAATATATTTTACCGAAAATAGGGACATTTATCTTCATATTCTTTGTAAGGTAAAATAAAGGTAATAGTTGCAGCAACTTTCTCTGTTGGTAGCAACTTGAATGCCAGCCAACTTCTTTGGAAAACTTTGTTCTTTCGCTTTTAATGGAAAAAGTTAACTGTATTCCGGAATCTGGAGCAGTGCAGAGCCGGAAGCAAATAACGTTAATTACGTTAATTAAGGTAATACGTTCCCTTAACAATGTTACGCTAGTTCCTGATTTCACAAGCTATAATCAAGTAGGAATCTCCCTTAAGAAATGAAATAAGAAACAGTTACTTCAATGAGGACAATGGCAATACTTAAGGGATTGTTTTAATAACAGAAACTCTTGGATTCACTTGTTAGTAATGTGAATGCTCTCTCTTTTTTTTTTTTTTTTTTTTTTTTTTTTTTTTTTTTTTTTTTTTTTTTTGGTGAATGAGTTGATTTCCTATGGAAGAAGAATTTATTGTAAAATACAAAGTCAGCGACATTAATGTTTCTGAGTTTATTAATAACATTAATGTTTCTAATCGCTTATCAATATCAGGAATACTTCTGTTAGTTTTTATTCTTGTTGTTGAAGCGACATTCACCCGTGAAATAAGACAGAAACCATGAGGATATAAACTGACTTCAGAATTAAAGTTAATGAACTGAACAGGGTATTTTGTCGTATCTGCATTTGTATGTCACAGACTTTGTTTGCATGAGACTTCATGCGAGTTTCTCGTCAGAGGATGAAGATATTTACGTGACGACATTTTCAATCCTTTGACGTCGACTGCTTAAGTTCCATGGCGTGATGCCTTGGATCCTGAGAAATGGCGGCTGAAAGTTTTAAGCAGCAATGTTTAAGGAGTGGCCTCACCTGTAGTGCTGGGGAAAAAACTTACATACATTTAAAGGGATATTTTACCTCATCTTTGCACGAAAAAAGTGAACTATTCTTTTGCCCGTAACTTCTTTTATACTTATTCAGATTTACAAAGGACATTGTGAATACTGGGATATCATATTTTTTCAGTTTACGCCAGTTTCTCTTACTAAGCGGATTACTACAGGATTTATCTTTTTTTTTTAAACATATAACATTTTTATTTTATTTTATTTTTTTTTTTTTTGGGGGGGGGGGGGTGCGGGGGATTGTCACCAGAGATAGAGCCTTTCGGTCTTCAGCAATATTCTAGGGGCGGGATTGCAAGCCCAATCCTTTAATACTGGCGTCCATTCACAGTTTGGTCGAATGATGGGCAGTAGGCTGAAATTGGACCTATCTCCCCTATATAATAAAGGGAAAGTGTCTGGCTATATGTATATGTGTGTGTGTGTGTACAGTATATATATATGTGTGTATATATGTATGTAATGTGTTTATATGTATGTACATAATCCATATGCATGAACGATAATCATATATTATTATTATTATTATTATTAAATGCTAAGCTACAACCCTAGTTGGAAAAGCAGGATGCTATAAGCCCAGGGGCCCCAACAGGGAAAATAGCTCAGTGAGGAAAGGAAGCAAGGAAAAATAAAATATTTTAAGAATAGTAACAACATTTAAATAAATATTTCCTATATAAACAATAAAAACTTCCACAAAACAAGAGAAAGAGAAACTAGATACAACAGTGTGCCTGAGTGTACCCTCAAGCAAGAGAACTCTAACCCAAGACAGTGGAAGGCCATGGTACAGAGGCTATAGCACTACCCAAGACTAGAGAACAATGGTTTGATTTTGGAGTGTCCTTCTCCTAGAAGAGCTGCTTACCATAGCTAAAGAGTCTCTTCTACCCTTACCAAGAGGAAAGTAGCCACTGAACAATTACATTGCCGTAGTTAACCCCTTGGGTGAAGAAGAATTGTTTAGTAATCTCAGTGTTGTCAGGTGTATGAGGACAGAGGAATATCTGTAAAGAATAGGCCAGACTATTCGGTGTCTGTGTAGGCAAAGGGAAAGAACCGTAACCAGAGAGAAGGATCCAATATGGTACTGTCTGGCCAGTCAAAGGACCCCCTAACTCTCTAGCGGTAGTATCTCAACGGGCGGCTGGTGCCCTGGCCAACCTATGTATGTATATCCGGTCTCTAGGAATTGCCCTGTCTTTTGTATTTACTGCTTTGTAAGGACGTATCCTATTCTGATTTCTTGATCTTGGAGAAGATTTCCACAACATTAACCACTTCATACAACTACACAGAAAGCTCATCAGCAGCCCATTGAACCGATATCCTCTCTTTGCATCAGACACTTCTCTCTTTCACGTACTCCTAATCTCCTTGGATATTAACGCCCCTCTAGTCTAGAACTTCTCATGTGACCTCTTCATAGCTCTACGTTTTCCTTATCTCCTAATGTTTTTGAATTACACATTATTTTTCATCAGCGTATCATTATCCACTCTATCCACAATGAAACCATATTAAAATACTGTAACATACCCTGTCACCTTCATAACCTTTCTATCACTTTTACGCACTTCCATAATTCTAGCGCTCTCAACTCTTATTTTGCCACAAATTATGTGCAAACAGTCCAGCTATACAGATTCATCTTTTGTTCATTCATTCACTTTCAACTTCCACAAATCATATCCATAAGTGAGCTTAACGACCCCCCTCTTAGATTCCCACCTTTGCCTACACGGGCAAATGAAATCTCTTCCTAATCTTTTGGTGCAAATCCTGCTGCCATCCTTGCTTCACCTATTGTTGTGTAATTTGAAATTTGTTTATATTGCAGGTTAAGTTTAACTTTGCTTCTATCTCTCTAGGATTTAAAATTTTTCTATAGTCTAAAGTAATATCAAAATATGAATGAGGTAGCAGAAAATAAGGAGAGAATTATCACGAAAGAGCTGGGCAGTGAGACCTTGTATATATATATATATATATATATATATATATATATATATATATATATATGTAATGTGTGTGTAATAAACCCCAAGGAATAAATAGAATAGTATTTGAATCCAGAGTGGTTTCGCATTCAAAATTTCATCTAAAGTACATGTATAGATAGTGATTTTTACATTATTTTTTATACAATGAAAACAAAACAGAAAAAATTGGCAACCTGTGTTTGCAATAACATGCCTTCAGCCTTCAGCGGTAGAAAACATATTGAGTGATAGGTCAAAGATGCAGGTGTTTCAAGACCAGATAGTTGCCTGCGATTTATTTATACCACGCACATATATACATACAGTATATGCATACATACTAAATATACATATTTGCTTACACACATACATGTTTGTATGTTTATTCATACTCATACTGTAGCATTTATATTGTTGAAGATTTCTAGCATTGTATCAGTATTGTAGATGATGGCTTGAGAAATAGACAAAACCGATGCACATACAGAATGCACATATTTAAAATTTTCAAAGTAATTTTTTTACATTTTTACATTTGAGCGTCACATGTACCTGTAAGCTTCATGCATATATATATAAATATATATATACATACATATATATATATATATATATATATATATATGATAAATTTTGCACATTTACACGTGTTTTTTCATATTGAAATAAGCCATATATATTTTGATACATTAATGTCTGGATTTTCTTAACGACCTCGGGATCAGAGCCCCAGGCGAAATCACACAAAGATAAGAGCTTGGGTCCGGCCGGGAATCGAATCCTGGTCGGCAAGCTTGTATAGACAGTGACTAAGCCACTTGGCCACGAAGAAAGATAAAAGTCAATGACAATTCTTCTGTACTTATACCTGTCGAATTCAGGTGTTTTGTACTTAGAATTGAAATCAACCCATCTTCACCATCGTAGCTAGTTGGTAGTTTGTTACTTGGCATTCAATTAATGATAAATTTTGCACATCTAGACGTGTTTTTCATATTCAAATAAGCCATATATATTTTTGATACATTAATGTCTGGATTTTCTTAACGACCTCGGGATCAGAGCCCCAGGCGAAATCACACAAAGACAAGAGCTTGGGTCCGGCCGGGAATCGAACCCTGGTCGGCAAGCTTGTATAGACAGTGACTAAGCCACTTGGCCACGAAGAAAGATAAAAGTCAATGACAATTCTTCTGTACTTATACCTGTCGAATTCAGGTATTTTGTACTTAGAATTGAAATCAACCCATCTTCACCATCGTAGCTAATTGGTAGTTTGTTACTTGGCATTCAATTAATGATAAATTTTGCACATTTAGACGTGTTTTTCATATTCAAATAAGCCATATATATTTTTGATACATTAATGTCTGGATTCTCTTAACGACCTCGGGATCAGAGCCCCAGGCGAAATCACACAAAGACAAGAGCTTGGGTCCGGCCGGGAATCGAACCCTGGTCGGCAAGCTTGTATAGACAGTGACTAAGCCACTTGGCCACGAAGAAAGATAAAAGTCAATGACAATTCTTCTGTACTTATACCTGTCGAATTCAGGTATTTTGTACTTAGAATTGAAATCAACCCATCTTCACCATCGTAGCTAATTGGTAGTTTGTTACTTGGCATTCAATTTATGATAAATTTTGCACATTTAGGCGTGTTTTTCATATTCAAATAAGCCATCTATCCAGGGGCTTTCCATCTCTAGTGTGTTGAGGATAGCTTCAATTTCAAACACTGAATTCATTTATGGGCACATCAAGGTCTTCATCAGCTTCAGGTATATCAATCAAATTATTCTATTCCTATCTCCTATTTATAACCTCACTAAAGTGTTCCAGCTGACGATGACTTTCTTCATCTCCTTTTGTTATAACAGATCCGTCTCCCTTTTTGATTGGTATATGCTTCTTCTTTGTCCCAGTCGAGATTTCATTAATAATTCTATGAGCAATTCTTAAACCATAGCCACTTCCTGAATTCCTAGCTTTGTCAGCATCATCTGCTTTACTGTCTAAATGTTCTCTCCAGTTATTCCTAGCTTTTCGTTTGACCTCACTATCAATACTGGAATACTTAGCATGCTGTACCTTGTAATTTTCATTGCTTCCTCGAAAACTTTCAACAATCAATTTCTGTTTTTGTCTCTTTTTTATTGTATTCTAATTACCATTTTATATCCGTGGCTTTCTCTTTGTAACTACTTGTCTCAAGACTTCACTACCAGCTGATTAATACATGTTCTTAACATCACACCATTCTTCATTAATTGTCTGCTTTTCGTTAAAGTGTCTTAAGACTGCAAATCGATTCCTACATTAAATTGAAAATGTTTCTATTTGCTCTTCTTCTAAAAGTTTAGTTGTATCAAACCTATATATTCTCTCTACCTTTCTGTTAGATGCTTCAAGTTTTAATTTCAGTGTGGTAATGAGGAGCTGGTGATCATTACCAATATCCGCACCTCTATAGCTTCTTACATTTCCCAGAGTCGATTATTTAATTTTTGTAATTGCTACATGGTGAAGTCCATGTATACTTGTGGATGTTCTTGTGTTGAAAGAGAGTACCTCCAATGACAAGATTGTTTGCTGAACAGAAACTTATGAAAGGTGCTCCATTTTCATTTGCAACTTCGCCAAGACCCTCGACACCCCTCTATCCCTTAATTATTCCTTCCAACTTTAGCATTGAAGTCGCCAATCACAATTTTCATACCTCTCTCTGGTATCTCATCTATTACACTACAGTTTTTCATAGTATTCATCTTTCCTTTCTTCAGAGGAATCATTTGCTGGAGCATAGAAATCTATAATACTCATGTTGCACTGCTTTGATTTGAACTTTGCTAGTAACAATCTACTATTTACAGCTCTCCACTCGGTTAATGCCTTTTCTGCTCTTGGTGTCATCATTATTCCTACCCTTTCTCTTCCAACTCCATCTGATCTTCCTGATTAGATAAAAATATTGCCTTGGTCTAAAGTTTCCTCACTAATCCCCTTATAACGTGTTTCATTTAGGGCCAAGATATCCAAAATTATATTTCATAAATTCACTCTCCACTTGCTGTAACTTCCCAACCTGATTCATGGTTCTAACATGCTAATTACCTATTTTCAATTTTTCTTTAGTATTTATAAACTGGGAGATTCTTAGCACCCCGCTACGCCCGGGACTGGGGGCCATTCTTTCATCTTCTCTTTCAATGAGTGACTAAATCCATAGAGGATTCATTGGATAGATACATCAAATGATAGCCAGTTCCTTGTGATGCGCAGTGCCTATCTAACTAAGGCAAGTGACTCCTGCCGGTCCATACTAATTCTAGTAAGATCAACCGCCAGACATCAGGAGTAAAAGCCGAAGAGACAGTTTGTCTATCGCCTTAACCCTCATCCGTCATCCTGCTGCCATTGATTTCATCGAGATTTAAGGGGGCATTTCCTCCACACCCAAAGCTCTCATTACTCCACCAAGTTGCTCATCCCCTTATACGAATATAACCGTTGGCAAATATGGATTGCTATGTTATACTGCCAAGTACGGTTATACCGCCTAGCTTCTAATCATTAAATGCCACATGCTTATTCATGGCCAAAAAAAACAAGTAGCCAATAGTTTTATCTCTCTTTACATTTAATCCTGAGGGATATGCATCTCACCCGTAAAAGGCTATCTTAACCACAAGCCTTTTGTGAATTTCTTTATTTTCATGCCTCCTCCGAATATTCTCGTTACTTGTCTCCATCAGTATTTTTCAACCAAGCATAATATGAAAAATTGCATGTTTTTGTTCAAGGCTGTTCCTAAGAGATTATTGCTTCTTTTGTTAAAAGCTAGGTTTTATTACAACTCATTATACTGAGATGACGGTTAAGAGGAAGGAAACATTATATTCTTTTGCAATTTCTCTCTCTCTCTCTCTCTCTCTCTCTCTCTCTCTCTCTCTCTCTCTCTCTCTCTCTCTCTCTCTCTCTCTCTCAATGAGAAAGAAATAACTCCATCGGGACCCCACCTCTCTCTCTCTCTCTCTCTCTCTCTCTCTCTCTCTCTCTCTCTCTCTCTCTCTCTCTCTCTCTCTCTCTCTCTCGTCTTAGTTTGACAACGATTGCTCTATGGTAATCCAGACTTACCAACCGTAAATTTCGTATATTATTCTATACTGACTCTAATAACCCTAGAAATCAACTTAGTCAATGCAAACCTAAACTTCTTATCGTTAAAAAAGTTTTTAATGGGAAATTAAAGGTCTAAATGCATAACCTAGAAATTCACTCTCCTCTTTAACAATATTCCTTTATAAGAAATTCTGTAAATCTGAATAACTTCATTTGTTTGCTATTAATTATATAATAACTGGCTTTTCTTCTGATTATTTTTTTCATACTTTTTATCTTTTCACTTGTATTTTCTATATTTTTTACGTTTCTAAACAAATAGTTTTATAGAACTGATAGTATCCCTCCATGTTGTAGTAATTCGAGTTCATTTAATCTGCTAAACTTTGCTATCTATCTTTTAAAGGACACGCCATTCTAGTACTATTCTAGCCTTTCTAACTATTATATTGCTTTTAATTTAACGATTGTTAGTTTCTTTTAAACTACTCAGTGTTCATTATAAAATGTACTTGAAATTGCACACCCTTCTATTATCACCTTTTCCTATTTCATAAAACTATATCAACTGGTGAACTCCTATCTTGTTATTGCCTCTTCATTCTTACAGAAAATTCTAGGAATCTCATGCCGTTCCTCTAGATCCTTCTAATGTCCACGAAAAGGTATGCTATAAAGCGTTGTTATGATACTACTGGATGAACAATATTTTACGCAATATTTTTGGCGTAAGTAACTTGGCACGCAGACATCGCAACAGTTAGATTCCCCTTACCAATATTGTCAAGGAACCTGAAGCATTTCTCTCATCTGTCCCCTCAAATATTAAGAAGAATGGGGCAAACTTAACCGTCAAATACACACGTGATCTGTATTTTTTTATTGCTGAACTTTTATGATTTGTAGGTTGACGCCAGCAGATGCTTATACTAGATTGAAACTTAGTGAGCATGATTTGAAATCTCCGAGAAACTAGTTTAACTCCGTACTTTAGGCTTTACTCTTCTTTGTAAACTCATCCCAAGTTCAAGACCTTTCTGTTTTAATTGGTGCTTTGATATTTATTCATTTTCAGTGTATTATTATTATTATTATTATTATTATTATTAGCTAAGCTACAACTCTAATTGGAAAAGCCCCAACAGGGAAAAATAGCCCAGGGAGGAAAGGAAATAAGAAAATAAATAAACTACAAGAGAAGTAATGGACAAGTAATATAAAATATTTTTAAGAACAGCAACAACATTAAACTAGATCTTTTATTTATAAACTATGAAGAGAGACTTACGTCAGCCTGTTCAACATAAAAACAATCGCTGCAAGTTTGAACTTTTGAAGTTCCAAGGATTCAAATACCTAATGAGGAAGATCATTCCACACTTTGGTCATAGCTGGAGTAAAACTTCTAGAATTACGTGCATACTTGGCATTACGAGCAGGGTGGTACTATCTGGGAAGGTCCGAATGCTAAGGATTGTCAGTTATGAAGAATCTTATGCAATATGCATGAAGAAATAAATGAATGACGGTGCCAGTGATTAGTATCTAGATCAGGAATAAGAAATTTGATAGACTGCAAGTTCTTGTCCAACAAATTAAGGCCAGATTCGGCAACTGTAGATGACAGGAGAACAATACCATAAACAAGGCAAAATAATCGGATTAAAACACTTTTCAATAAACCAATTTTTGTGCAATTGAAGAAGAAACAGACCGAATGTATTTCTCAAAAGTAAATTTGCTATCAAGATCACACCTAAAGTTTTAAAAGTCACAATAGAGTTAAAGATTATTATCAATGCCGAAATTTAGATGTTGAGGAGCCACTTACAAACATACTTTTAGTTTTGTTACGGTTCAACTTCATGCCCCATAATTTGCAGCATGCACTAATTTCAGGTAGATCTCTATTAACGCGAGATCTACATGCAAGCGATGGAATTGCAACAAAGAGAGTAGCATC
>NC_090768.1:21764106-21776606 GCF_036898095.1 Palaemon carinicauda
AGTATTTTCGATAGACCAATAGTATAGATGGAGAATAAGATTGGGCCAAGTACACTCCCCTGGGGTACCCCTCTGTTTGAGTTTCCAATTTGTACACAGTACTTTCTACCGACTAAGTTGTCTTTTAGGTATTCGAAGGCTTGATCTTCAACGCCGATGGACAGATCATTTAGTAGCAGTTCATGCACAACTATCAAAAACAGCACTGAGATCGAGCAGTATTAAAATACCACAGTTATTTTCATCCATCATTTCCAGCATATCATTTACAACAGAGCAGATGGCAGTCTCCGTAGAGTATAGTTTTCTGTAAGCAGATTGGCTGCCAGGCAAAGCTTCTATTACTAAGTGACTGACCATTTGTTCAAGAATTACGTATTCAAGCACTTTTGAAACAAAGGATAGATTCGAAATAGGTTTATATGAGCTTAATTTCTGGTAATACAGTGCATTTTTTTCAGAACTGGTGTGACTATAGCCATTTTCTCAGATTTGGGAAACTTGCATTCATCAATACTTGCATTTGCTATTCTCATTATTTCGGCTGGACTAGAAGTTTCCCTCTCCAATTACTTCAGATAATTGCCCTCTGGTGTTGGAATGTGTTAGTCGAGTTTCGTTATTTTGAACATATGAGAAGGTATATGATTCGACTTTGAAGATTATTCAAACCCTAGCAACGCAAGTATATCCAGGCTACTTTTTTTTTAGATTACCCCCAAGTAAATACAGTAAAATTGGTGTACATTTTGTGTAAACTCATATGGATGATGAAATTTTTTTTTCTGACTTAACTCTGCAGGGCTCGCCCAATTCTTTAATGTCCCCTTATAACAATATTTTTGCATGCGGATGACAAGAGCAAAGGCAAAACAATGCAATTATGTAGATGGAATTTGTTGCAGGCAGCTTATACTCCCAAGTTCATTCAAACTTTTGTTATTATTTCCGATGGGGGAGAAATAAAATCACTGAAAAACTGGCTATTGGTATAGGAAGAAGAAGTAACAATCCCTGGAAATGCAAAAGCCAATGATCGAGGTTATCTGTAGTCATGACGACACAAACTTCTCCCTAAGAAATAGAACAATGTCGATTCTAAATTTCTCGATATAAATTCAACTCCCGTGCAAAGTTCAAATTGAATGCGACACGTAAATTGTCGTGTTCAGAAAACTCTGCATTACTTACTCACTATTCACTTCGAAAAATTCCCTTGTTGTCTAATCAGTAAGGGAATTAAACCAAGTTAACTTTTTTCTCGAGCTTTTTTCTTTTTGTAGACAAACAGCGCAGCGGTAGGAAAGAGGCGGTTTGTTTTCCTGTTGCGCATTCATACTTGCTAATGAAATGAGAAAAGTTAAGGAAAGTTTGCGAATCAGGTGACGCAGTCTCAAGACACCAACACCTTTTGACACAAAATCTCTAGTGTCGCAACAAATCTTGGATTTGGGAATGAGAAGTTGACACTTAAGACTCGTGAACTGAACTTTTTCTTATTAGGCTAATTACTACATATTTCTTTATTTTTTTAATTTGTATTTAAATCATTGTAGCAGGTTCTTTTCAGGGCTGTCACCAGTTTGTTTGCGATTTATGGAATTTTGACCTGGTCAATTTAAATTTTACTATATAACCCAGTGTAGGGGGCCCTGAGAGGTCATTCAGACGCCGAAGCAGAGTGGGTGACCCTTCGATTTAATTCCATCGTGAAGAAAAAGTAGTGTTTGGACCTTGAAATGAAAACAGGGACAGATAAAGAACGAAAAGACACAATAAGTGCTGATAGGAGCCTTAGGAAAACTAACAAGACCAAGACCTACCTTTCTGTAGGTCTTGGCCAAGACCATCAATTAAAGAATTTATGGTCGCAATACAAGGTGCGAATTGTACTGACCGAATCCACCAACATCGGAGGTGTGAAGCTTATTTATTGATTTTAGTAAATGAATAATCTGTTTACAGGGACATTAAATTGGTAGTCGAGGGTTTTATTTTCACACTTATTATTCATAGTCAAGGGTTACTTTTATAGAATGAATATTTATTATAATAGCATTTGT
This sequence comes from Palaemon carinicauda, assembly GCF_036898095.1. Taxonomy (NCBI): domain Eukaryota; kingdom Metazoa; phylum Arthropoda; class Malacostraca; order Decapoda; family Palaemonidae; genus Palaemon; species Palaemon carinicauda. Next base: position 21,766,170 of record NC_090768.1, read on the forward strand.
TAGAACTAATTACAGGCTTTGAAATGGTAATTAATGGAGGGGCGGACTCAACATTCCTTCCCATCAATTTAGTTATTTATGTTATGCTGACATGCTCAGAGTATCCTTGCCGGCCTTTTTCAAGAGCTTTTTTAGTCTCAATGCTTAAATAAAGTTACATTCCTGTAGGTGACCAGGTCAATATTGTTCCAATCTATAACAAGTTTAAAATTTTAAGAGTTTAGATTTTAATTCTTTAGATTTTCCCCTATATAGTGACACCATTAGCTATTTTTCGATATTGACTAAGCGATGTTGCTACTGTTAGTTTTCGGCAGTATTAAGTCTCAAACTTATTGAATTTTGCTATAGATTATGTTCCACAATTGATCGAATAGTTGGTGTATACGCGTATTTTAATATACTTGCATGTGTTAATATGCAAGACACTAAGGTTTTAGATCGTTAGTCTAGAATTCCTCGCAATGTCAAACAATTTTTTTTCCAAGAACCTTTTCTTTTGACGGAGCCTTTTCTTTTGAAGGATTAGAGGCAAAAGTTATTAAATCGACTAGTGTAACTGTTGTAAAACTAATTTGGCGGTTACATATTTTTAGTTCTGTATGAAAAGTAATAAGCCAGAGAACCACGAGTTGGTTTGCATCAAACCTCGCTGTGTCACCAGTTAATAATTGCAGAATGATTTACTACCATCAAATGTATGGACTAAGTCTTTACCAACAAAAATCTCTCTCTCTCTCTCTCTCTCTCTCTCTCTCTCTCTCTCTCTCTCTCTCTCTCTCTCTCTCTCTCTCTCTCTCTCTCTCTCTCTCTCTCTCTCTCTCCGCATACGAGTAGTTTGGTAAATTATAAAGAGTTTTCCCGTAAATTATTTGGAGCGTTTCTAATGTGGTGGAAAACATTTTAGGTTTGTAAAAAGAACAAACATAGTATCTTGTAGGTTTCTTATTGTATTAACAGAACAATTTACAAGCAATTTCTGGATTTTCCAAGCCATATTTTCCTTACAGAGAAGGAAAATACCCGTTACCCCCATATACATTAAAGTATACAACTACAATAGCCCTAAAACTTTCATTTTCAAACATTACAATGTGGTAAGTTCACCTGCCAAGTATGTAAATTCCTTTTTTTATGGGAAAGGCAAAAAATGAAATTAGAACAGCAGTAATCTAATCCCTGGTGGTTAACCAAGGATTCTGCACATCAAGAATAAAGGTTCTTACACCATCTTGCCTAGAAGTTTCTAGAAAAACTAGCTGAAAATATTTTTGGTAAATATATTCGCGTATGGTTGATGATACGAAGAAACATGGTACAGTACTTAAATAAGTGACAGTTGCCTAATTACCCTAAAGATTAAGAAAACAATATGACTACTATAGATAGTCAACTAAAACAAAATTATCTACAACAAATTAACAACTGAACAAAATTAAAAATGTAAAAAACAAAAAAAAATCATTAGCAATTCACAGCTAAAGATCAATCTTCCAAAGTCTTTTCAAAAGATTTGTACTTAAAATTGCACACCATTTTTGTATTCAGTAAGCATCCTCGAGCATCTGAATTGACAGCTGGCAGACTGAGTTAAACGAGTTACGACTTAGTAGCCAAGGAGCGTTTTGGATGCTGACAGCACGAACGGACGTTATCGCAGCCTGGATTCTTGACCACCTGGAAATAATCTTTTTAGTAAAACTGCACAGTAGTCAATTGCTGCAGAGCTAGGATTGCCAGGGCTTCTAATTTCTTTGATTTGAATCTAGAAAGCTCGTGGAAGCCAAAAAGGATTATTAAAATTACGGGCGCTCTGGCAATATAGCAGTGTATTATAATAAAACTTTCAATGACAAAAGTAGATACATTACAGCAAATACATATGCAAAAGAACCATCATTAAAATAATTTTGATCCGTGTAAACAATCTGTTGGCGAGCAAGAGTGCCGGCGCTAATAGGTCAGCGAGCGAGAGTGCCGGCGCTAATAGGTCAGTAACACTAGTGCCGGCGAGAATAGGGTAGTGACTAGTGCCGGCCAGAATAGGGTAGTGAACACTAGTGCCGGCCAGAATAGGGTAGTGAACACTAGTGCCGGCCAGAATAGGATAGCGAACACGAGTGCCGGCCAGAATAGGATAGCGAACACGAGTGCCGGCCAGAATAGGATAGCGAACACGAGTGCCAGCCAGAATAGGATAGCGAACACGAGTGCCAGCCAGAATAGGATAGCGAACACGAGTGCCAGCCAGAATAGGATAGCGAACACGAGTGCCAGCCAGAATAGGATAGCGAACACGAGTGCCAGCCAGAATAGGATAGCGAACACGAGTGCCAGCCAGAATAGGATAGCGAACACGAGTGCCGGCCAGAATAGGATAGCGAACACGAGTGCCGGCCAGAATAGGATAGCGAACACGAGTGCCGGCCAGAATAGGATAACGAACACTAGTGCCGGCCAGAATAGGATAACTAACACGAGTGCCAGCTAGAATAGGTCTGAGCAGGAGTAATCTTTGAAAAAGGTCCAGGAACAGTAGGCAGCCTTCTTTTATAGACCAGTAAATTAATTTTTTGTAATTTATTGGTAGCCAGGAATAGGTTTCGGTTGATTTGAAGTGTTATATTACTGGAATATTAGTTTTTAGCGTAAGATTCGTATTTAGGCTTGTTAATAATCATTACCAATATATTGAATATTTTTTATATATGCCAAGTATAAAAGTGAGCAGAAATATTTCCTATGAACTTTTTCTGTTATCCGATTATCTCTGAGCAGGAAAATTTTATAAGCTTTAATCAGTCAAGTCATGTTTTACTGAAGATTATGAGTAAAATTAAACATTAGGTTCGGGCGAGCAGATTTTATTAAAAAAAAAAAAAAAAAAAAAAAAAAAAAACTCTTAAAACCTACCTTCCGAGGTCAGGGTTTGCCCGTTCAACGTGGTGTTGAGCAGCTTCCTTAAGTTTGCGTTGTAACGAAAGCACAGATCCTTTATCAGTCAATCCGATGCGATCTAAAATAGAGAAAGTTGATCGGATAGGATTAGAAAAAAAAGTTTTAAACTCATTTAAATCCCATATGCGAGACTGCTTTTTTAGTTATGCTATTTTATATGTGCGCAAGCTAATAACTGTGTTCACTCCTTTTCTACGTATGTTTATCTCAATAGTCAGGATGAACAGCTATGTCTGAAACGACTGCAACCACTCCCATCCCCATTCCCCTCATATTTCAGTATGTAAAATGAAACTTTAAGGTCAGTTGCTTTCTAGAAAGAATTTCATGACATTCCTTCAAGTGCAGCTTTTAATATTTTTTTTTTCAGTTTTTATTTTCCTCTCCCAATCTTTAAATATATTGAATGAAAGATGTTGGATGTAACTTCAACCAATACTTTCGACATTTCGCCACTGCAGTCAAATTTCGAAAAAATACAGTATTAAATCCCCCCTTTACTTTGTACCAGAAACAGGTCTTGGGAAGAAGTTTACCCTTTTTCATTTCGTAGTTGGGGAGGAGAGGTAGAGGTGGTCTCAAATTATCCGCAAATTTATGGCAGAGGTGTAACTTCTCAGAGTATGAGCCCCAAAGTTCTGACAAGCTGCAGACATCCGAAGTGCGAACTAATAAGAACTAATTTTCCACGTGGGAGAATAAGTCTCCCGTAGTAGTTTTCGTCCTCCTTCGCCTCTTCGCAACCTTTTTCTCTTTTCCATTGAGATTAAATTATTTTTAGAATTTGCGAAAGCATAATTTATCAAAAGTAAATGTACGGTATGTATACTTATTCACCGCCCCCATAAATTCATCCCAAAAATAAAGTTTGCTAAGATAAGTCCTTACAGAAGTATCCACATTTCACATTTGAACTTATTTGGGATGGACTATCAGAAGATCAGTTATCATTGGTTGATGTCAAAATGATGGCTTGAAAGTTAAATAAAAACTAAAACAAAGTTTCTTTCTTCTTTCCGCTTCAAACAGAAGTTGGAAACCTTTCTATGCGGAGATAGAGTAGCTGTAAATTACCAATCACGGATACACAGTACAAAATATTCGAAGAAAAATTGATTAAGAGTTTACAGCAAAAGTTATTTTACTCCCCGGGATTATATAATTGTTGATGATGCAGATTATCTTATGTATTACATGGTACAATATCTTTGAAGAAAACTTGATTAACAGTTTACAGCCAAAGTTATTTTACTCCCCGGGATTATATAATTGTTGATGGTGCAGATTACCTTATGTACATACTTAATTTGAAACAGAATTCATTAATAAACGATATCGGCGTATGTCAGGATGCCATTGAACTTCAAGCCTGATATTTTTCTATCGACAAATAAATAAATATACTCATTGGGCACAATTTCTAGATATGGTCTTTGGATAAGAGTGTACCTATGTTCGCCAAATGTTTACGTGTGAAGTAAGACCATAGATAAGCATACCACTCTCCAAAACAAAAAAATCTCAAGTACTAACCTGTTTCTACTGCTATGACAGCTATCGCCAAAGCAGCTTCTGTGACTGACAGACTCAACTTCGATACTGCCTCGGCAGTGTTAAACAAAGGTCCTAGAAACGGCCATAGTGCTCCCGAGTATAAAGTAGACGCCTGTAGGTTAAAAAAAAAAAAAAAAAAATTAAAGCCATGACAAGCATACCGACTGAACAGTCATGGGAATGGTTGAGCATAGATCAATTACATTACCTTCATAGGTTTGAAAACTGTATGGATCTTACTTTGAAAATCGTACTAATTCATCAATATCTAGTTTTCTCTCCCCTTAAAGTTGTTTAGATTCTTCTATAGAAAAAAAATTACTAAGTCCCCATGTCCATAACTTCTAATCAAATAAACGAACTCTAGGGGGGTGATTTTTTTTTTTTCAAGACTATCAACAGAATCCATAGCCAATCCCCAGTGATCTGATTATTTAAAAGCTTAAGGTTACATTATGTACTACTTTAATGACTAGTCTAATACTTCTAATAATTACTATTAAAGATTATTATATTTGAAAAGTCAAGGCATAGTAAGTCTCACCTGCTTCCTTTGGACGCGATTTCCATTTCGCATGGGTAGAGAATGATTCTGTGGGTCGTATTTTATTCCCATTCTAAAGAACAAAATATCCATCACACAGCATCTAAGGAGAATTATCTGATCGGTCGAGTTTAGCTGCGGTATAGGAAGGAAAGTTTGTGTCATCACAGTTTGTGGAATTTATAGACAACTCCTACACTTCTCAATCATTAATGGTGGTTAGGTAATAACTTTGTTGACATTCAAAAGTAGGACTGCTATCATCCCCTGCACTTGATAATCTAAGGTCATAACTGAACTAGTTATGCAAGGTGTTAAATCTAAGGGTACACTCAAATGGTTAAAATCGAAACTAAGAATATTAGCAAACGCCCTTCATAAAGACTAGATCCTTAATAGTTAATGGCAGAGGAAAAAATAGTTTATGGCAGAAGGAAAAAATGCAAAAGGTTATGACCAAGGGTATAAAATCAAATCCCGACTTGCAAAAGTTAAATATGCATTTCAGCATCTGATAATTAAACAGTAATTTTGGCATAGGCTTGTATGTTATATAGAATTGTATTATCGGGAATGTACACCAGGAATAGCGGGAAGAACGTAAAGGTTAACAGATTAAATTCCCCTCAAACATTAAATTTTTGTCAACCATTACATACTTTTGGGATTTTCGTAATTTAACGCAGGTTTTCAAGTAAACTAACATTTCATTTATTCCTTTTTTTCCCCTTACGTTGATTGAGAAACTATATATGGGGCCAAATTTACCCATGCAGTAAAAAATCTAATAGGGTCAAGACTCAAATCCCGACCCTGGGAAGGTTAAATAGTTTGATAGTTTCATGCTTACATCCGAAAACCCTACAATCCTTTTGACGAATGCTATAATCCTATGAGCTGACGGTGAGAAGAGTTGTACGATTCCAGGCCATAGATCTCTGTATTCCCCTTTAATGTCGCTGGAAGCTGTAATTATATCAAGCATTCCCTGAAACAAAAAGCTTCAGTTTAATGGCTTGCTTTGTATTTTAGGAAAAAATTAAAAAACCTGGACAGTATTCTATATTGAACTATGCAACCTCTGTCCAATATCTGGTTTTGACTTTTTGATAACACTCCAGCTTTGTAGATTAGCGATTTTAGTTTAAATTTTGAATATGTATTTCACAAAATGTTTAAACAGATCTATCAGCAAATATAATGGTATTCAATCATGGTGGATTAAGTTTCAACCAGAATAGTATCACTTACTGTATATTTAACCAAAAATATTTTAAAATTACTTTTAAAAACCTTTTTCCAAAGGGTTCAGCTGCGGTATAGGAAGGAAAGTTTTAGTGTCTTATCACAGTTTGTGGAATTTATTGATAACTCCTACGCTTTTCAATCATTAATGGAGATTATGTTATCACTTTGTTGACATTCAAAACTGGGACTGCTCTCATCCCCTGCGCTTGATAATCTAACACCAATTAGTAATGCTTCTACATCTGATAGTCCTGTGTATCATGCATTCTTGACCATTGTTTGTGCAAACCTGTCGGTTGTCCCCCTTGACCTATAAAACTAAATTAGGGCTGCCAATGGGAAACCCGAGGTTTAAGGGGAGGCAGGTGCATTAAATCACACTAAACCAGTCAAAAAATACGTATGACGTGTGTTCCATGAAAAGTGAAACGCCACCATGAGTTTTTGTACGGGGAAAAATTTATTAGGGAAAAACAGAAAAGCATTCTAACGTAACCACATCCCCTAACCTAATAAGGAATCGAGCCCAAAGGTTGTTAAGTTTTTTATTAAAGTAATATTTTTCGAGAAAAAAAATTAAAGAGGCATCCACAATAATCACTTACATTGCAGGACTAAAAACGCCAGTTCTTGCATTTTCATAGATCAATTAGAGTTATTCACAAACCCTTTCATTGCTAAAAGGGCCAAAATTTCAAACTCGTAAATTTTCCCAAAAGATAACATTTCTAGTGTAATTAAAGGATCTTATATTTACAAAGACAATTCTTGTACGTGCGTAAGGGCCTAAAATAATATGAACCAAATTCAAAAGCTGCACAGGTTGCATTACAACTTTACTGTAATTACCAGTTACAAACATGAAAATACCAGTTACAAGAAACCGATACAACCATCTCAACCGCTATTAACCATTGTGCTAGAAAAAAATTATTTAATTCTCTAATCTAATTCATTGATTTTTCGTCAAATCCGTGGACGATATATTTTCCCACTAGTTGACCTTGTTTATGATATAGTATTGGCGATGGTGCAATTCTGTTTCAATTCCACTTATACAAAATATGTGAAACTCAAAACTCTACTGTATCACACCATCCACTAAAATATTTATTAAAGTCACTTCAAAGCCAGCTTTTTTTTTTTTTTTTTTTTTTTAAGAACAGAGGTACATAATCTAGGCCGTATTCCTCTGTACATACCCCTCAACCACACATTTGACGCCGTATCGGTTATTAAACAATAAATCATGTACTTGCAACTTTTAATCACACACATGGCAGCCATGGACTGAAAGAAGAGCATGTCAAATATGGCAAAAGTTTGAAAACATCCAGGATCTTTGGATGGAAAACCTGGGAAGTTTTAATTGGCTAAAAAAACATGTAATGATTACTCTACGTAAAAAAAAAACTATAGGTATCAATGTCACTTGACAACATCACTTGCCCAATTTTGAAACAATACGTGTTCACATTTGTTATTTCAGATAGCGAAATCAAGTCGTGTGTCGGCAAACTATTTACGATCAGGCGGATATCTTTAATTCGGTGAAGAGATAACATGGACGTTGCTATACACCTACTATGACTAATAAGAGTCATTTCTTCCTTGGCACAAGGCCAGCTCGATCCAATACCATGGAGAGAGTACCCCATTTCGTTGTGTGGAACTTTTCCTGGTCCTATCGCAGAGGAAAACCCTACGCACTACGGGACCTACGAGATGAGTTTGTCGTAAACATTCTTAGGTATTTAGTACCACAGCAAAATCCGCGTTAATTGTCTATTATTATCAAAACACTTAGAATAAAAGTTAATTTTGTTCTTGAAAGTCTTAAGATCTTATTTTTTTCGGATGTTTAGTTGGAACTCTACATATAGTCAGGAGCTGCATATTATCGATCTCTAGAACCTACAGTAAGATACATCTTGGCTCAAATAACTTGAAAACTAACTATTCTACTGTTGACAAGATTCGTTGACTGCAAGCATCGCTTTTCATACACTACCAAAATGTATAAGCCATTGTTTTCCTCTTTTTCACAATTTAAAACAATTCTCCACATGGGAAAAAGATTATAAAAAAACCCATATTATAAAAAAGAAAAAAACTAGCCTGGTTTCCTCACTGAGCGACTTACATCGTCAACAGTCAACCAAACAGAAGTTCAAGATGACAGCGTACATTTGATAAATGTTCAAAGTGCTGTAGGCTATATACTAAATCAAGAGGAGGAATTGGTCAAGTGTCCATAAAATATACAATTCACAAATAATGACACTTGTGTAATTTCCCCATTTTTTATTTGGTACATATTTTTAATAAATATCAAATGTACGGTGGCAACACGAACTTCTGATTAGTTGACTATGTTGACGACCAGAATGTCAGTTCCAGGTCGTTTGTGAGGAAACCAGGCCAGTTTTATTCATAATTCTATAGTTTATAATTTTTTCTTCTCATGTAGCGAATTGTTTTAAATTAAGAAAAGTAATAGAGGACACCAATAGCTTTCACGATTTGGCAGTAAATAGAGAGCGTGGTTTGTAAACAAATAACCATTTTAACTACAATTTCGCCAAGTACCTACACAAATATAAGGACGTAGTTAAATGACTATTTGGAATGTTCATAGTAATTTTAATCATTACAGCTACAAAGTACAATACAGGGATTCACTTACTTCGTCAGCTGGTGGATTAGAGAATATGTAATTAAACGCCATTTGAACGTCATTAACCAGCTGCTCATGATTCACCTGGATCCTAGGAGAGGCTGTACGTCTAATCGACAAGTTGTCCATTCGATTCAATAAGTTCTGTTCCATTTCAACAGAGGAACCGCCTTCGTCAATTTCATTTGGGACCCCGTCACTCCTAAATTTCAGCGAGGAACTCATTTCGAGATATTTTCTTCCGCTGCCCTAACCCTAACTAATAAGCCTAAAGCCCCAACCCTACCCTTTCCGGCGATGACACTAACTTTAGGTACGAAAACAACTAATGGTTATATCTGATTAGCGAGGCTGCCAACTTAAAAATCGTCCGCTAAGGATTATAGAGCAACGTATTTCCAGTTTTAGGTCCTCTACAGGTTCCTTGTTTTTTTTTTCTAACCCCTTCTCTCTCTCTCTCTCTCTCTCTCTCTCTCTCTCTCTCTCTCTCTCTCTCTCTCTCTCTCTCTCTCTCTCTCTCGTACTGTACCGAGTGATGAAGATATTACCTTTGTTTTTTATATATATATTTTTTTTATATTATGAATTTTTCAAATACGCTCCGAAATATCTCTAAACATGAATTTATTTTATGACAACGTGAAAAAAAATGTTTTAGGCTATTACATCTGATAACATTTATTTGTTTGTGATCCTTGTTGTTTGATCATGTGCTGCAAATTTGCTTTCAGAAACTTTAATCATAACGTACAATCTAGCTCAGTGTATGCAGATATTCATAGGGAAAATATTCGTATAATGGAAACTTGATGTATACATCCAGATATCATATTAATATCGCGCTTTTGCCTCCAATTAACGTTGTAGATAGAATTTGTTGGAACTAATTTGTTTATTTACTTTATTTACTCTAGTATAAAGTAAGATAAGAAATTAATCTACAGATAGATATTTTATATAGCCCAACATGTCTTCATGACCCAATAATGTGTTATATATTATATTATGTTAAGAATTAGTGTTCTGGCCTACATCATGCAAAATTGCAGAATATGTATAATACTAATTTTGGTTACGGAATTTGTACGATGTCAAAAGGCTTTTAATGTAACTGAAGTACCATTTTATGAATAGGTTCGTCAGTCATTTATATCATAAATGTTCGGAAAATATGAACTCGAAATTTTGGTGAAATCGTTATCCATGTAATTGATATGGTAAAATGAAAATATCTTCTATGATTTCATCATGGTTGGGAAATGCCAGTGTGTTGTGTTTGGGACTAACTTGTTTTTCTTGAGCGAACTTATTCCTCAATGCTACATATTCCTTTATTTATTCCGTATATTGTGTTTAGGATGATCATGGTATCCTGGGACGAAGTTTGTCCTTGATTAATCCGTATATTGTGTCTTAAATTATCTTGGCCTTTTGGGAGGAACTTGGTTTTCGGTAT
>NC_090768.1:21781606-21784106 GCF_036898095.1 Palaemon carinicauda
ACTTCGCCAGTGCCATCTTGCATATTGCAAGATTCTTGGACTACATGGCAATATTAGAGACCTTACACTTGCCTCCAGACAGTATGATAATTTATTATGTTTCTGAAATGCAGCACTCATCTGAGCTGTTTGTTCCAGATTTTAAGAAGCCAAGAAGCCAATAATTTTGAATTGTGATGCCTTTCCTACTAGGGGCAAGGGGCACGGCAGTTTATATCATGACTGAGTACCCTTCCTCCCATAAGTCCTGCTATGAATGTGGATGCCATGAGATTCAGGTTATTAAAGTTTGTGGCAGACAACAACTTCTATGTGTGTTCCTTTTATCGTAATCCAGGCTTGGATTGGCTTTAGATTTTACCTCTGAATCAGGCTGTGAGCAAATCATAAGTGAAGCTACTCACAAATTTGTTTATTGTTTGAACCTGGTATACACTTACTGACCTGGTGTTACAATAAGCATGGTTGGTCCTCCTGTTGGGTAGTCTGATCATGTTTTGGTTTCGTTAGCAATCAAGACGGAGCAGTTTGTCCATGATTTGTCATATGCATATAAGATATATATAAAATCTCAAGCAGGACGGAATAGTATTTTGAATTATCTTTTGAATTTGAATTGGTCGCAATTGTATGAAGGGGCAAAGCCTGTTGTTCTTTTTTTCTTCTTATGTGTTAAATTACAGAGTGGAGGACATACCCTGATTTAATGATGATTCTAGATGTGCTTATTTGGCGAAACATGAGGCTTATCATGTTTGGAAAGGTTACAGATCAGATTTCACTTGGAGTAACTATACCCAGCTAGGAATACAATTGACCATGAAGAAACCCTTTTTGGTAAAACCAGGGAGCATAATTGTAGGGCCACCCTCAAAAAATGCACTCTGTGGTGTAGACTCAAAAGTTCATCGCCTACTTAACCCAGATGGCTCTGTCACTTTTCGGCTGATATGCTTGACAGTAAGCAGAGTAATGAGAAACTCGATCTTCCTCATTCCTGTTTTCCTGAGGCTAAACTAATTAGTTTAGCTTTTCAGTTCCATGAAATCAAAACACTCTTACTGGACCTTGCTGCTTATGAATGTGTAGACCCAAATGATATTTTTCCTTTTATTTTTATCAAGGTTGCTATTTCACAGCTCCTAAGTTGTCGGTTAGTTTTTGCAATTTAGCAAAAAGAGGTTCTTTTTGCAATTGTTGGAAATTGATAATGTGTTTGTAGTACCTCTAGCCTGCTGATGACTGGCCAATTTCTATAGCTCCCATATCATCTAAAGTTTTTGAAATTTTGTTTGCAAAACATCTAAATAGGTTATCATATTTCCCCTAATTTGTAGTTTAGCTTTCGAAATAGCCTTGGAGCATGTGATGCCATTCTTATAATGTCCAGATCTGTATAGAAATCCCTTGATTGTGGTCAGAAAGTTCATTTGACTGGCCTTGATTTTAGTGCTACTCTTGACCATGTTAATTATGAGGCCTTTGTTTTCAAAATTAAACAAATGGGAGTAAGTGGGTCTTGAATTTGTATTTAATAAATTGCAGAGAGTAATAGCTGATGGGCACTAGTGTCCATCAGGGTAGTGTTCTCGGTCCATTATTTTTCGTACTATATACACATAGTATGTGGTTTGGTGTAGAAAACAAGCTCGTTTCATATGCAGATGATGCTACTTTCTTTGCATCAATTCCATTTTCCAAACTAGAGACCTATGGTGGCAGAACCCCTTAGCAGATATCTAGCTAAAATTAGTGCATGGAGCATATTTTGGGCAAGAAGTTGAATCCTAACCAAACTCAAAGTATAGGCGTAAGTAGGTCGAGGACAGTAGCTTTTCAACATTCATATCTTTGTCATGATGATGTTTTCTTAAGCATATACAATTCATTTAAAATTCTAGGTGTGATTCTTGATTGCAAACTTACTCTTGGGAAACACATTCAATTTGATTTTCTTTTAACTGCACAAAGAATACTAAATGAGAAAGTATTTTAAGATTTTCAGTGATCAGTCTGTCTTTAGAAAATGTTTTGATTAATTTAATCTGCTTTGTTTCGAGTATTGTCTTCTTATCAGCTGCAGACTCTTATCTTAATTTGTTGGATAGAAACTTGCAATCTATTGATGTAATTATTCCTGATCTTGATATTAATCTCTAGCACCGTCGTTCACTTAGTTCTTCATGCATGTTGTACAAGGTTTTTCAAAATTCAGATAATCTATTGCACTCAGCTCTTCCCTGACTTGAAACTAGGTATGCAGTTAATTCTAACAGCCCTGGCTTCTCCATCATAAGACACAATACTATCCAGTATCTTAGAAGTTTTATTCCAGCTGTGACCACATTGTGGAATGGTCATCCTAATCAGGCAGTTGAATGAGTGGAACTTCGGAAGTAAAAACTTTTTTGTGAACTCTCTTCTGTTGAGCAGGTTAACGTAAGTCTCGTTTTATAGTTTATATATGACTGGTATGTTTTGACATTGTTACTGATATAAT
>NC_090768.1:21791606-21806606 GCF_036898095.1 Palaemon carinicauda
AATTTAATAACAACACCCGCCGAAGTCAACAACAGGAGCTTGTTTTTGGATGCACTCTGCATGATGTAATTTTTTACATATTTTAACAAAAATTGTGATGAATGACGCTAACCATAAGAAAAGCATGTTATTATAATCTTTCTTTGAATACCAGAATCTACTAAAAGCATGGCATTAATTAAACTCGCTGTTGGTGAATATGGGGCGTGGGGTTAAAGAAACATCCTATTGTTAAAAACAGAAGCGGGGACGGAAGGAAGAAGGAGGGTTATTGCGGTTGTAACTCGGCGGTGAAATTATGAAGTCGTTTAATTGTGATTAAAATGGAACACTACAATATCCCCAAACCGAAAATATTGCTAATAATAAAATCTAAACCTTTACGAAAACATAGCAAACCCCTTCTATACGGAGTTACATCATAGGCTTATGATGTAAGTCCGTATAGAAAGGAATACGAGAGAGATGTCAGCTAAAATGTTGGAACACACACATACGCGTATGTGAGTACAACACTGATTAATTTAGCATGTAAATGAAATTACATATTTTACACAATACACGGGAATTTAAACCTTTACGAAAACATAGCAAACCCCTTCTATACGGAGTTATATCATAGGCTTATGATGTAAGTCCGTATAGAAAGGGTTTGCTATGTTTTCGTAAAGGTTTATGTTTTACTATTAGCAATATTTTCGGTTTGGGGATATTGTAGTGTTGCATAAAAATCACAATTAAACGAATTCTTAATTTCACCGCCGAGTTACAACCGTGAAACCCTCCTCCCTTCCATCTCCGCTTTGGACATAAGACAGTAAGCTGTTCCTTTCAACACACCCGTAGTATTCACCAATAGAAAGTTTTATTAATTCCATGTTTTATTATATTTTGGTATTCAAAGAAACTTTATAATACCATGTTTTTCATATGTTTAGTGTAATTTATCACAATTTCTGTTAAAATATGTAAAGTTACAAAGTTAAGTAGCGTGCATCCGAAAACAAGCTGCTATCATTGACTTCGGCTGGTGTTGTTTTTAAATACTTTGTAATCTCTTTATTCGTTAACATTATTTATGGACATAACATATATGATGGAGAAATTCTGGTTAGTAAATAAGTTTCGATTCACATTACTTGATAATCATTTGAAAGCAATGATGCTATTCGGTCAAAAAATACTTCCGACCAATCAGCTATTAGGAAACTTTTCCGAGCTGAAAGGGCACCCATATGGGTCGGTGCAAATCTGCCTCATTAAAAATATTTACTAAAACATGGTCCACTTTCAGAACATTACGCCATAGAAGTTGATAGTTGCATAACTAATATTTAAGTATGGAAACGTCAGAGTGACTGGTTATACAGAGCGCAATATTCTGGACCTCTTTTAATATATTATACCTCCTTTAAGGACATTTATTATCTCAAAGGAGACTTTAGCTGTCTCCTATTTAATTGCACCGTTGACTTTTGTCATCTCACACGACACTTGAGCCTTCCATTAAAGAGCGATGCTGTGTGAGCTCCTGAGTTGCCTCAGACATTCTCTTTAATGTTGTTCCTTGGCGTTTTGGATCTGAATTGACGTCCTTCGCAGGTGGGCTGTTAAGGGCCTCTGCGCCCAAAGTGGTCGTAGAGGGAACGCGTGAATTTGGATTTAACTTAGAATTTCATCTGGGTCCTTTCAGTCTTCTATGGAGGCTTATATGTGGAGTGGTAATATTAATAGCAAGGGAACAGAAACTAGAAAATTTCAGCATTTAGAATCTATTTATTTTTCCTAAAGTCCTCTGCCTCGAAAAGGTCTGTTAGAGATATCAAGTGATTTATGCCCCCCTCAAAAGAAATAAAAAAAAAATATTATCATCGAAAAAATAAACCGTGTATAAGTCAAACTGCGGAAATTAATTATGCGTACGCATACACAATTACACACACATGTATACACACATATGTATATATATATATATATATATATATATATATATGTGTGTGTGTGTGTGTGTGTGTATATATATATGTGTATATATATATACAGTATATATGATATGTATGCAGATTTCGCTGGTGTGGCTCACCAAGTGACAGGATGGTTGTTTAAACTTTCTTCATTATCTATCTATCTATCTATATATAGCCTATATATATGTATATATATATGTGTATGTGCTACGTTTTATATACATATATATGGGTATATATATATATATATATATATATATATATATATATATATATATATATATATATTACATAGTGACACTACATTACTGGATCCAAAATGTTATTGTTTTTTTTCTTAATGAAATGGGGCATTTTACTTACTATACTTTAATTGCCTAAGGCGTCTGTTTGCCACCGTTTATTCAGGAATGTATTACCAAATTACTGCTGTAGGATTCAGTAGACAACCATAGAAAAAAAATTTATGTTTCAGTTTAGCTTTTTCTATATAAATATTTTAATTCATTTGTTAAAAGATGTTGAGATCACCTGAGCCTCAGGCCTTTCAAATATTTTCACGGATCATTTCGTCATTTCAGTTCCATTCCATCGACTATACAGATTAGAGTAATCATACGCAAGTGTACATTTGCTTAGAATTTGTAATTAACGTTAAAAGTTAATCTTACTAATACCTACATATAAGAGAATACAGAGAAATAAAGTGCATGAACTGAAATAGTCATTATAGTAGTAAAGTTTTTAGAAAAGATAGAATACCCCTGGAAATGGCAAATAGAGAGGTTTTGTTTAATATCAGACACATATTGCCGTATGCAATATCATGAACTGTGGTGGTGTAGATTTCTATGCAAATGAATTTGGAGCATAAATCACCAGGGCAAGCTTTGTCCTGTAAAATGTAGTGTAATTCCATCACACATAGTAATCTGATCTCAATAATTGTAGCTTGCGTTCATCCCTCTCTCTCTCTCTCTCTCTCTCTCTCTCTCTCTCTCTCTCTCTCTCTCTCTCTCTCTCTCTCTCATACACATTATATATATGTGTGTATGTGT
Source organism: Palaemon carinicauda (assembly GCF_036898095.1). Lineage (NCBI taxonomy): Eukaryota > Metazoa > Arthropoda > Malacostraca > Decapoda > Palaemonidae > Palaemon > Palaemon carinicauda. The sequence goes on from NC_090768.1 coordinate 21,794,632, forward strand.
GTGTGTAAATATCAAACACAATGGCATTTAATATTAAATTCTACCTTTGGAAATTCATATATGACAACAGCATCTATCTGGGCAAAGATCCGAACCTATGCCTCTTAGTAGAAACCATGCCTGCAAGGACTCTACCAATAGAGCTATCAAGGCATAGGTTCGAATCTTTGCCCAGCCAGAAGCTGTTATCATAAATGAATTGCTAGTGGATATACTTTCCCAAAGTCTGAATTCGTTATTAATTGTTTTGTGGTTGATATTTACATTGATTGTAAATTACGAGTGAGAGCAATATACAGTATATTCATATATTAGTGCGTGTGTGTAATTATATCCCTTTTTAGGTGGAGATACCTTAACGTGGTGATAATGTTTGTGTATCGCTACGATCAGCAAATCTGTATTAGTTAGGGCCACCCACACTAAGTTGGTCTGCTGTGAGCGATCAGACAAATGTCTCCCACCATCACCAATCTGCAGTCCCAGCGCGGTGATGAAAACTGGCCAAACTCCAGACATGACTAAGGACAATTCTGAGGCCTTTGTTCTGCATGTCATTTCAGATGTCAGGTAACTTTCAATACAATTTCTTTTACCTGTCATCTGAAATGACCCTTCCTGGCACGTGGCTAATGAGGGTTGAACTCCTCCTCCCAGAAACACCTAAGAATACATGACAGGTAATTCGTTTAGAAGTGGCTTATTGTTCTGTAAATCTCTCTATGTACGTTTGTACGTTTACTGTACCATATAAAATGTAAAGAATCCTCGTTCAATAAATCAGTCACCTGAAGAAGTGACACAAAAGTAGTCAAGATTAAATCTTATATTTCCTCTTTTGATTTTCCCTGAAGTTCATTTGCATCTGAGTATCACGTTCCCCTGTGGTTTTTACGTCTTTATATATATATATATATATATATATATATATATATATATATATATATATATATATATATATATATATATGTATTCGTATATGAATATATATGAGAGAGCCCACTCACAGACACACACACACACACACACACACACACACATATATATATATATATATATATATATATATATATATATATATATATATATATATATATATATATATATATATATATATATATTGTGATGCGTAGAACAGTCAGAAATGGTATAGAAGATTGGACTGGATTGGTAATAGGAATCTAAAAGGCCTAGAGTATGCTGAGGATGGTGTCCTTGTTAGCAGAACACCACAGGATTTGCAATGCTTGTTTACCAGAATACATGAAATATCACACGGGGTTGGGCTCAAGATAATAGAAGAAAGACAGAGATGATGAGAACGGAGTATGCAATGGAGATGAAATATTATTGGAAGGAGGAAGGAGTAATGAGGTAGAATCATTTAAGCATTTAGGAACTATGATCTCCTATACAGGGTCTTTAGAATTAGAGCTTAGTGAAAGATTGAAAAAAGCAAATCAGAAAAGGGCTAGGGTAAGTAAAATTTGGAAATCAAATTTAAATTCCCTGAAATTACTTATAAAAATCAGACTACATGTTAGTTTAGTGAGATTGGTGTTACTTAATGGACATGAGTCATGATATGACAATGAAACAATCTCCAATGGATCTAGTGGATTTGAGAATAAAGCTATCAGAAGGATATTGAGAGTTAAATGGCAGAATAAGATCAGAAAAGAAACTATAAGAGAGATTACTTGAGTGCCATATGTTGATGAGATCAGGATGAGGGGTAGATGGAGATGGGCATGGTCTTTGCACTCCCCAAGAGAGATTAGTTCACCAAACGTTCAATTGGGCTCCACAAGGGACTAGAAGAGTTGGAATACCCAGACCTACATGGCTGAGGACTATGAAACGTGAAGTAGGAGATGATGAATGGAGAAGTATTTAATTAAAAGTTCAAGTCAGAGACGACTGTCGAAATCTAACCGAGGCCCTTTGCGTCAATAGGTGTAAGAAATGATATATATATATATATATATATATATATATATATATATATATATATATGTATGTATGTATGTATATATACGTTGTTTTTATGTATTACTATACTCGAAGTTATATACATGTTGACATTCACCCACACAATGAGGATGTGATTTTATGCACGCTATTTCAGTATTGTACAAAAGTTCCTCCCCCTCTACGTCCCCTAGAATAAAAGACTTTTTCAAAAGAGGGGCCTATTTTAGGGAATATCGTTCTGAATGACCGTCCGTGATCACTAAAATATACCAGTAAATAAACATGTGATGTCCACATTACATAAATAACTCGCCTAAATTGGGAGCCAGCGCCCAGAGCTTCCTATATTTTTGCTACTGGTCGTTGACATTATTAGATTGGTAAACTAGTGGACGCTTCCGCTCAGTTGACCATGAAATACCAAATGGTATTATTACGAGTTACATTATCCATGATTTTATATATACATACATATATATATATATATATATATATATATATATATGTGTGTGTGTGTGTGCGTTTGTTTGTGTGTGTGCGTGTGTGTGTATGTGTGTGTGCGTGTGTGTGTGTTTTAACAGTATATTTGGATATGTAAATGTATATATACATATATATATATGTATAAGTGTATATATATATATATGTGTGTGTGTATGTGAATATATATATGTGTATATGTCGATATGTGTATGTATTTGTCTGTATGCGCCCGTAAATATTGAGCATTAAGACTCCAATAAGAAAAAAAAAAAAAACCGTAAGAAGGTATTGCTATTAGTACACGTGACGTGGTGCTCCGTAGCCTTAAAGATGTTTGCAGCATCCCTTTAGCAGTTAATTATACCCACTTTTTAACGTTTTAACTTTGCTTCCATTTCTTTTCTTTCGTCCATCTTCGTACCTGACCTCTTTTCACTTTTACGTCTCCGTGCAACAGCGGTGTTATATCCCAGTTGCACAGAGGTGGTGAATGGGTGTATCCGTACCAACGCTGGTCATATTGTCTGAAATTAATTTAATATGAAATCAGCGATAATTATAATTTTTATAACATGAGGGATTTATTTTCAAATCAGCGAACCCTGGCAGAGCAATGTAAGATTATTAGCTTAATCCTTCATGAGTATTTGTGAATATTTCTGAATTAAGGAAAAAACAGCTTTTTGCAGTATGATTTTGTATATAAATGCCAAATTTGGTTGTTAATTTAGTTTGTTTTTTGATAATTACTAGAGTTTGTTTTATTACCGGTACATGTTCACAAAATAATGTCTTGTATATGTTAAAATCCTGTTATTCTTACCTTTGTGTATATAATGTATTGTATTGCCAAGTGCAATATTATTTGGACCAGTATTAAATAATTTTTGTAAATATGAGCTGTATATGTTCTGGTCAATAAGATATCTATATATTTACTTTTCACATTTAGTTTACAAGTAAAGCATCTGCCCTTTGTATTGATACTTGTACGTGTTTCAATTTCAACATGAATTAACCACACACCAATAATATATCGGGAAACTAAAGTTAATTTTCCTCTCTTAATGATTGTGAAAACTTTGTTAGGTAGTATATAATCTCTAGTCTGGCTTCTACTTTTTTTTTTTTTACCCATGTTTGTTCTCCTCAGTTCTTTACAACCACAGTTTTTATTCTTGTAGCTTCCGTCTGCATTTTTCCTTTCTTCTCTTACCCCAGTCAATTCAAATATTTGATTAACCTTTTCAGTCTTTCACTCGGTGTAGAGATTTTTGGGAAAGAACGTTGCTGCCCCAACTGCTGCTGGTGAATTCACCTCACTTGATGTTTAGTGTTTCATATGGTTCTCTCTCTCTCTCTCTCTCTCTCTCTCTCTCTCTCTCTCTCTCTCTCTCTCTCTCTCTCTCTCTCTCTCTCTCTCTCTCTCTCTCATGCATAGTTTTTTTCGAAGCAACAAAATGTATACTATGACCTCTGTATTTTTTTGGAAATAGACAGGGAATGAATAGCTTTGGTGAGAATGAATTTGCCCTTTTTCGTTATAGGCAAATGGCTATTGCTTTGTGAAATGGTCTTCACATACAAAGACACACAAAAACGTATTTTCATTGATCGAATACTCTAAGGGAGGAAAAATCTGTTGCTGGGGGATAGTTTGATGAATTGTTTAATAAATTGATTTTGACTTTTAATGATGTGAGTAAATGAAATTGAACAAGCGATGCAATAGCTTTAATGCAAAGATAATTACAATCAAATTGAGTATTTAGCTCCGTTTCAGTGGAAGGGTCCAATTATCGAGGGGACTTTATCTTCAACCCTCCTGGGACAAGATATAAATTGAATCTCTCGGGAATTTTGAGGGGATCTAACCTACTTATAGTTCCCGATATTCCCGGATTTTTCTCTTTAAACGTTAAATGGCTTCTCAAGTAATCTCGGTATTTGACTTCCTTTTCTCTATTCTTTTCGTTTATTTTGAAATTCATTTAAATTTATATCTACAGTATATCAAAATGTAGCAAAGGTTAGGGAAAATGGTTATACACACACACACACACATATATATATATATATATATATATACATATATATATATATATGTATATATATTATATACATATATATGTATGTGTATACTATATATATATATATATATATATATATATATATATATATATATATATATATGTGTGTGTGTGTGTGTGTGTGTGTGTGTGTGTATTTTTTTATCCAGTATCTGCTTCATCAGCAACATCTAGATCTCGCCGAGATGACTTAGCTATCAACAAGTGATATGCAGATAACATATCAATTATGTCGGCAGTTGACTGCCATTTGAAATGTTAGAAATCATAAGTGGCAAACTTTAGTGTTAACATTTAAACTACTTTGGTTAACTCTTTAAAATAATAAGAATTAAGTCTCTTACACTGAACTTCTTGTTTCATTTCTTGAGAAGAAAATTCTCATTAAATGGCTATTTGATGGAGTTTATTAATCAAATTTCATACATAAATAAGAGGTAGGCTTCCCGGAAAATTCTTACTCAGGAAATCAGTTCGAATCGTCGGAACTAGCCATTCACTTGACCTGCCAGGTGCTATGCAATAAGATAGTATCAGTATCAGATGTCAAACATTTCTAAGTCAAGGCAAACGCCCTCATTTCATGTTGCTAGATTCACCTGAAACATTGGAATTAATCTAGCTTCGAGCAATAATAACGACCTCTCCAGGTAAGCCACTGTTTTGGACAGCAGCTTATTGATCCACGTCTTACCAACACGACAAGCAATTATTATCAACCAGCTTAGATTATGTCTTTTTTTTATATAGAGAAAGAAGTTCATTCCGTATTGCCAAAATCTTACCAGCATTTTGGAATAGACGTCAAAACGTGGGTCTCTTTCTCTCTCTCTCTCTCTCTCTCTCTCTCTCTCTCTCTCTCTCTCTCTCTCTCTCTCTCTCTCTCTCTCTCTCTCTCTCTCCATGACCCAACATGGTTTTAGATCTAAGTTATCTACCAAAACCGCTCATTTGAAAATAACTGATGCAATATATAAGAATATAGATAAGAAAATCATAGCCCTATTAGCTATACTAGACCTCGCAAAGGCATTCGATAGTGCTCATCATGGAAAACTGTCAAGTAAGAATACCTCATTTAGAATTGATGATTTCTGGTTCAGAAGTTACCTATCAAATCGAATATAGATAAGAAAATCATAGCCCTATTAGCTATACTAGACCTCGCAAAGGCATTCGATAGTGCTCATCATGGAAAACTGTCAAGTAAGAATACCTCATTTAGAATTGATGATTTCTGGTTCAGAAGTTACCTATCAGATCGAACTTAATCTGTGAAAATAGGTAACTTTGTTTCTGATAAACTACCCACCACGTATGGTGTTCCACAGGGTTCGATACTTGGGGCAAAATTACGTTTGGTATTCATAAATGATTTGGTAAATGTAATTGTTGATTGCACATTATCTCAGTTTGCCGATGACTCGCAATTCCTTTTCTTTGGAGAGCTGAAAAATCTACCAGACTTACTCAACTGTGTTGAGCAACCTTTAATAGTAAAACAGTAATTCGATAGTAATGGTTTACTGATAAATAAGAAAATGACGCAATTTATGTTTATTGGGGCTAATTAATATATTTCTCAAATACCTAATGATATGAGAATCAACTTTGATGGTGAAAACATTTCTCCCGTTAAAGATGTAAAGAACCCTGAAGTCTATTTGGACAGTTCATTGTCATATAACATGCATATCGATAAGCTCTGTAAAAATAGTGATTGGTAGATTGATGTATATTAACAGAGTCAAAGACCATTTTGATAAGGCTTCTAGAATAATCGTTGATGAATCATTAGTTTTAAGTCAGATTAATTATTGCAATAATATATAGGGCACTATAAATAAATTTCAATTGAGTCGCGTACAAAAACTACAAAATTTTGCTGCCAATGTACCTTGTGAATTCACCTCACTTCATCTTTAGTGTTTCATATGGTTCTTCCTACTCTCTCTCTCTCTCTCTCTCTCTCTCTCTCTCTCTCTCTCTCTCTCTCTCTCTCTCTCTCTCTCTCTCTCTCTTGTTTCATATAGTTTATCCTTCTTTTTTGTTTCATAACCTCTCTCTCTCTCTCTCTCTCTCTCTCTCTCTCTCTCTCTCTCTCTCTCTCTCTCTCTCTCTCCTCTCTCTCCTGCATAGTTTTTTCGATGCATGATCTTGCAACACTAATAATAACTTCTTTGAAATTGCTTAAGATCGATAATCAATATTACTTTAACACGTCTCGTTTTTGAAATATTGCATTCCAATTTTCCTGAATGGTTCATGACTCCAAACAGGAAATGACAGAATGGTTAGCCGAACTAGCCAAGCAAACGATCTTTTTATTCCAAGACCTAGTTTAGAAATTGGGGACAAAGAACGTGGAATAAATTAAGTATCTCAATAAAAAGTATTGACAACCTCGACTTTTTTAAGAAAAAACTAAAAGATTTTCTTGGTACTCTTATATCCTGTGGATTTTAAACATTTCTATCAATCAACTTCTAATCATTGTGAGAACCTACTAATGATGAAAGCTTGTAAATATATTGTAGAATTTCATTGCTATATCTTTTACTTATATGTTATTATTATTATTATTATTATTATTATTATTATTATTATTAAATGCTAAGCTACAATCCTAGTTGGAAAAGCATGGTGCTATAAGCCCAGGGGCCCCAACAGGGAAAATAGCCCAGTGAGAAAGGAAATAAGGAAAAATAGAATATTTTAAGAATAGTAACATCAAAATAGATATTTCCCATATAATCTATAAAAACTTTATCAAAACAGGAGGAAGAGAAACTAGATAGAACAGTGTGCCCGAGTGTACCCTCAAGCAAGAGAACTCGAACCCAAGACAGCGGAAGACTATGGTACAGAGGCTATGGCACTATCCAAGACTAGAGAACAATGGTTTGATTTTGGAGTGTCCTTCTCCTAGAAGAGCTGCTTACCATAGCTAAAGAGTCTCTTCTACCCTTACCAAGAGGAAAGTGGCCACTGAACAATTAGACTGCAGTACTTAACCCCTTGGGTGAAGAAGAATTATTTAGCAATCTTAGTGTTGTCAGGTGTATGAGGACAGAGGATAATCTGTAAAGAATAGGCCAGACTATTCGGTGTTTGTGTAGGCAAAGGGAAAGAACTCTAACCAGAGAGAAGGGTCTTATGTAGTACGGTCTGGCCAGTCAAAGGACCCCATAACTCTATTGCAGTATCTCAACGGGCGGCTGGTGCCCTGGCCAACCTACCACCTACCAATTGTAAACAATTATTTTGATGTGTTGTAATTAATATTCATTGTATAATGGAAATAGATTTATACTAAAGAAATTAGGATTAACACTCATGAAATGTGCCATATAGTACGGAATCTATCAAGTTCATAATTTTCTGGTCAACTTAGGTCTTTCCGATATTTTTTATGAACAGAACTGTTGATAAGCAGAATGTGATCAGCTTATATATATTAGACAGAACCTATATAGTGATAATTCCGTGCGAAACCATCATCAGTAGCCCAATAAAATATGAAGCTCGGATTGTAATCGCAAATTTGTCATACTGAAGATGTAAATAGAGTATTTTTTGTAGCCGAGGTTAACAGTAATAAGCTACTTTTTCATTAATTCATAAACGGTTCTTGTCTATTATATTAATATAGCAGCTGCCTTTAGTTATAAAAGGAAAAAATCAAGAAATATCACAAGTGATTTTAGGACATTTTTGACGACTGTCTTGTTTTAGGCAATAAAATTGCTATTATTTCAGACTTATTTACTGTAGCTAATTATTTCAGAGATTTTTTTTTAGTGGGAGCGTGACATGGGGTTGAAAAAATATATAGATCAAAGAGTAAGCCCGTTGTTATTGACAATCAACGATTTACAAGTATAAAAATCTTCTTAATATAGACTGGGACAATTAAATGAGAAATTTAATAAATGAGACAATTTTCTTAGGAAAAGCAGCCCATATACTGTTTTCAGGAACAGTTCTTTGTGCTGAACATGATGAGGGGTGTATTCAGCTTTTTGAATGTGAAGTCTGGCTGCTTCACTTGCGTGGGGGAAGCCTCAGGTATCTTGCATTTACAAAATAGATGCACACATCCTTTGTCACAGCAGTCATTTGGAACCTTGTAAACTCTACATATAAAGGCCTTGGCCATTTAATGTCCTTCCGCAAACAAAGTTTCAGATTTCTCCAACGCTTTCAACAATTTGTTAGACTGTAGAAAAACATCTCATGATGATTTGATGCTTTCTTTGAGTATCTCGGTAGGTATGATACAGTCTCACATCCAGTTATTGCATGGAAAGCGAGCATTGCTTCCAAAACTGGGTGCTCATATTTAAGTGTGATCACAATTTCATGAATTGGTATATACCTTGGGGCTTTTGAAGAACCTGGTTTTTACCAGTTTTTTGCACTGCATTCGTTGAAATGAGCTTTGATTAGAATGAAAATGTCTGCATCACATGCTGATACTACAATGCATTCAGCAGCTGAATGAATACAGTACAGAACTAGTCTTGTATCTGTTACCTCTTGGTTTGATCTTAACTGGCTTGGCTTATATCAATCTCAGGGTTACTTGTTCTCACTTCCAATTCTAATCCACCAGCAACAATAAGAATCTTTCCACCTGGTGCTGCCCATACGAGTTCATCAGATAAAAAATCAGAAAAGTCCCTTTTGTTCTTTGATAAAGCTAAAAAGTTATTCCAGGTAGAAGGTAACAGAACAGCCCCTATTTTCAACAAGATAATGGGGAGGTCTCAAATTTTCTTTCATTTTCCTTTAGTACCATCTTTGTTGGAGGTGCCCGTATTCTTGTAGGAATCAAATGTGACATCAGTTCTGTCAAAATTCTGACAAACTTTGAGAACATGATTTACAAATCCGTCAGTGTAATCCCCAATTGTCTTCGCTTCATTGGGTTTTCCAAATGTCACAACAAAGACCTAGCCATGATTCACTAGGATTAAATTTTAATCCTTAGGTATCTCAATTTCTGTAGGATAGTTCACATCCTTGGTCAGTAGTTCAACAAATACTGCCATGTTGCCTGACCTGATGGACTCATTTTCTTCTGCAATACTATTGGTTCAACAAGGTAATGGCTCAGAGTTTTGTCCAGATTAATTGGTCTTCCTGCTTAATACACCGCTATTAATCTTTGGAAAGTCTATTTGATTTCACTACTTTTGTCTTACCCTTTGCTCTGTCCACTTGGATCTGATAGAGAGAGGCAAAAGTTGGTGCATTTGATTTATGCATTGTGTCTGGCAGCTTTATTCCTGGCATCTAATCTTTGGGCTACAAAGTCATTCAGCTGGTTTTACCCAGTTTCTTAATATTAGAGTAAATGTTGTCTTTTTGACGGAGCAGCATCATTAGTTGCAACATTTACCAGCTGCCTTCATTGTTGAAGTGTCTCAAAGATTTTCAGCATCTTCAAAACTTTCAAAATATTATCTTCTTTTCATCGTTGTTTTTCATTCTCCCAGGTGCCTCTTCATTTGGAGTACATTCATCATCAACACAAGTATTGTATATTTCTATGGTTTTGTGATGTAACACAAGCACTCAGTCCATTGACTGGGAGATTTGGTTTTTGTGATGCCAATAGTTCAGCCTGCTTTCTTTCCAATCCCATTCACCCATTCTAAGCTATGGTCAGACTCAAATAAGTTGAAAAGTTTGTTAGAACCCTTAATAAATAATTTTTTCCTTAGCGAATTTGCATTCAATGTCTTTAGAGAGTATTTTTCACTTCTGTCAGGTAGGCTACACTGGCCCCCACATAACATAATTGATGTGGTCATATCTTTAAAAGTATGGCAACATTGCATGCAATGTATTTGGTTAAATGTCCCTTTGACCATCAAGTTGGGCTCTGGTTAACTCAAGCAAAATTGAAACCATATTGAGATACTGCCACCAGAACTTTCCGCCTTTTATGTACTTACGTGAGATCTTACATGGTAGAGTATTGGCTGACAGGTCGGAGTCAACCATTGAGAGCATGGAGATTTGTATTTTGGGAGCTGATTGGTCATTGAGTACTGCATCACCTTAAAGCATCTCGCCTTGCAGCTTCTCCCTAATGCGTATCAGTTGTGTTCACGTCGCGTTACAGTAACTTGTGTTCCTGTGTTTAGTGAAATTTCAGTGTATTTTTTATTTTATTTCAAGCTTTAAGATGCCACCCAAAACGGCCTGCTTCTTTTAAGGCTTCTGGTAGTAAGCCTAAGGGGCAAACAAAGATGCTGACCATAGTTGAGTGGGTGAAACTTCTCGATATGTTGAAAGAAGGCAGAAGATTTGCGGTGGTCGGACACCATTACAACATCAACGAGTCAACCATTCGCTATATTAAGAAAGATGAGAAGAATATCAGGAAGACTGCATCAATGACTTTCAACATAGCATCGAAGAGAGTGGTTACTCCCTGTAATAAGGTGGTAGGCAGGATGGAATCTGCTTAGGCAGTAAGGATTGCAGATTGCCGAAAAAAATACAAAAATTTTAACACATGATCCGAACCAAGGAGAGTATGACAACCTTGCACCTGATGACAACGACATTATTGATGATGAGGAAAAGGACATCGACCACCCACAACCAGGAATGTCGAGTGATTCTCCGATAAAGAAACGTTCGTTTAATGCCAGCAAGAGCTGGTTAGAAAAGTTTTAATAAAGGTTTGGCCTACGGATTGTCTCAGTGTATGGCGAACCTGCCTCTGCAGATACAACTGCATCCAAATGTTACATGAAAGATGAGTTCCCTCGGCTTATCAAGGAAGGTAGCTACCTTCCCGAACAAGTTTTTAATATGGACAAGACGGGGTTGCTTTAGAAGGGGATGCTATTTGGCACGTTTTTGTTCAAAGACGAGATTAAAAGCCCAGGCTTCAAGGCACACAAAGACCGTGTGACACTCATGTTATAAGGGCTTTTTATTAAAACCAGGATTTATTTACAAGTCCAAAAACCCGCATGCCTTGAAATCCCAAAACAAGAATCTGCTGCCCATATATTGGATGAACAGCGCTGAAGTGAGGATTACAGAAGTTGTCACATCTGACTGGCTCCTCCAATGCTTCATCCCTCAAGGTAAAGTGTATCTTTTTGTTTGTGGATAATGCAGGAGGCCACACAGCTGATTTGTATTATGAAGGTGTGCAGATCGAGTTCATGCCCCCCCCCCCCCCCCAACACCACAGCCCTCATCCAACCAGTGCTTCAAAGCATCAGTAGTGTCTTTAAAATGCTTTACACCCGGATCATCTTGTATACTTGTTCGACATGGCTAAGGAATTGCAATAATGGTCGCAAGATTTGGACGATGACGTGGTTCGATCTGTGCCCTTTTGCCATTTGATAGATTGGGGCTATGTCTACAAGGCCATTTTAGCCAAGGAGAGAAAAT
>NC_090768.1:21809106-21814106 GCF_036898095.1 Palaemon carinicauda
AATAATGTTTTTATCATTATTATTATTATTATTATTATTATTATTATTATTATTATTATCATTTCGTAGAACTTCAAGAAGAATTTCTTCGTAAATGGGAGAAAATCAGAATAAGATAAAGTTATTGTAGATATTCTGGAACAAAATAGAAATAAACATCAGGAAGTAATGCTGCCTATTGAGAGGGAGGGTTGGGTCTACTTGCATGTACGCTGCAATGATTCATTAGCATGTCCTACAGTGAGCAGCTAAAAAAAAAAAAAATATGTAGGCCTAACGAAAACGAGATACACCTTCCAACAATGCCCTCAGAGTAAACGAGCTGAACCGTAATTCTTTGTCCTGAGCACGACACTCCAAGACTCTTCTTTTCATAAGCGTCCGCTCCCTGAAGGACCTTTATTATTACCTGAAAGAAGCACTGGACCATCTCGGCTTCAACTGCACCGCTGACTTTTTCATTCCTGGGCGCTCGATTTCCACGTTAAAGAGAGATGTTGTGTGAGAGACCTCCCGTGGGCCTCCCAACGTTCTCTTTAATGTTGTTCCGCTGCTATTTGGTTCTAGATTGACGTCCGCTGCAGGTGGGTCTTCTAAGGCCTTTGCGCTCGAGGCAGTTGTAAGTGGTATTTGGATATTGTGTAGAATTTCTCCTTCAAATTCAGTAGAAGTCGGGGAAATGTTCTAGTGAGAATCAGGAACGAAAGGTACAGTTCTGCAACCTGAAAACGCTTTATTCAAAACTTTGTTTCGTATCCAAGATCTCACCCTTAATTTAAATGATGATAAAGAAGTAAAACTAGGAATGGAAAATAAATAGGTAGCGTTTTTTATTCGACAGAATCTGTATCGCGTATTAGTTCATAAGCGATATTACCATTTATTCAAGAACCCCAAGATTATTGTATTTTGAAGATTACAGTCTTATTTATTGCTGCGTGCACCCAAATTCTAACTAAAATCATACATGAAACTTATGATAAAACACAGCAGCATTCTTTCAGTTGCATAATATAAAGTGTTAGTGTGTTTTTGAGTTAATACACAAATGGATTCGCCAGAAGGATGTTTTTGTAATGTTTTCGTGTCTGAATTATCACCTTTTCATAATCAAAATCCTTTGAATTAGCATAATAATTCTATAAACAATGACATTTTACTTGTTGCGCGTTCTCTTAAGTGATCATTATTGCAGACTTGAAGGTAAATGTACTTTTTGAAAACAAAGCTTCACCAGTTACCATACAAGACATAAAGGAGAAAAAATCCTAAAAGAAAAACAAAGTGCTATTCATGTTTGTATTCTGGACAAACGTCATATTTGGTACAATTCAGAACCATGATCTTCACTTTGTTTATATTGTCTGTACAGTATGTACACATCACAAGTTTCCTTCTTTATAACAAAACTGAATGAAGAAACACAAATTGAATCGCCTTCCGCTGTACACATGATTTTTTTTTCACGAAGCAATATTAGGCAGGGGATGTACCACTTTTCAAGAAGGTTTATTAAACCTCCTTGACCACTTTCAGGGATGAAAAGGATGGGTGATATCACTTACATGGATGACCCGGACTGGAGGATACCTCTTTCGTGAATGAAAAGGCTGGGTATATACCCACTCTTTCTGTGGGTCTTGGTATATGCTACTATCATGGAAGAAGTGGGCGGTGAGATAGCACTTTCGTGTGTGGGAGACGGAGGAATACCACTTACTTTGATGAGCCGGAATGGGAGATACTACGTTAATGAATGAAGGGATGGATGGAATTTCATTATCCTTTAGGGATGCTATAATGCTTGGAGGTTTATGTATCTATCTGTGCTGTATATTCTACTGATTTTCAGGAATTTTGTGTCACTCTATACTTTTAAATGGTCATTAATTTCAATAGCAGTAATTGCAACTTTTACATGCAAGTAAAATCATTCATTTTCGTAAGCGTATTAGGTATTTTTTATTTGTCAGTTTAGGACTTTTGTAACCAAAATTATTTTCAATTAGCCGAATCTTGGGCTATCGTGAAGAAAATGGTTCTAATCTAATTAATACCTTAGTAAAAAAAAAAAAAAAAAGTAATAAAAAAGTAATTGTCTTAAGAAAGGAATAAACCTTTAACATGTGCTGTCGAAATAGCGTGAATAGATACCAATGTCTTAGGCTATCCGTCCTTTCATATGATGTGTTTTTCATTTTGATATGAATAATTCAATTATTGTCGGAGGGGAACATTGACTTACCATCTCGTCATGAAGTAGATTCGCTTTCTCGAACAAATTGTGTAGAAGTTGCAAACGTTCGATTGATTGAGTCACTTTGATCTCACATGTCCCCTTCTGATCTCGTAAACTCTATGCTCTCCTCTGTGTTCCGACTATCTATTGATCTTAGCAGGAGGGGCGATTCCGCCATTGAAATACGAAAAAAAAAATTTTGAATCAAAGGATTTACACAGATATGTAATTTTCAGACTTACTGGAATCACATACACATATTATATATATATATATATATATATATATATATATATATATATATATGTGTGTGTGTGTGTGTGTGTGTATATATATATACATATATATATATATATATATATATATATATATATATATATATATGTATATGTATATATGTGTGTGTAGGGAGTGTTATTTATATATAATGTATATACAACAACAACAATGTAGCGGTTTCTAGTCTACTGCAGGAAAAAGGCCTCAGACATGTACTTATTCATATCTGGGGTGTGGCCGTTTCATCATGTTGCTGTGGCCTTTGCGGATTGGTGATGTTGGGAGTCTTTAGTCTGATTTTTTTCATAGTAAACCAACTTATTATGGGTGGCCCTGACTAGCGAGGTTTTGCTGATCATGGTGGTACACAAAGTCTTTCACAACGTTAAGGCATTCCCACTCAGAAAGGCCTCAGACATATCCTTCCATACTCGTCTGTTTATGCTTTTTCTTTGCCAGTCTATACCCGCAAATTTTCTCATCTCATCAATCCATCGTCTTCTCTTCCTTCCCCTGCTTTGTTTGCAATCATTTGGAACCCATTATTTTATTCTTCTTGTTCATCTATTATCTGTCCTTCTCACTATATGTCCTGCCCATGTCCATTTCTTTTTCTTACATTGTCAGAATATCCTCTACCTTCTTCTGCTGCTTATCATAACGAAACACTCACTGGCTTCAAGATTTAATCCGAGTATTCACTAAATGATGATGACAACACTGTTATCCTTTCAATGCATGGCAAAGATCCCTTCAGAATAGTAAGCTTCATGTTCCCCCTCTAAGGATAACTTTCTTGTCCATTTTTTCGACAGAAGTAAACAGAGGATAACCATTCCTGCTGGTTCTCGCAGTGTCATCATATCTACACCAAACTGAGCCTTACGTTCCTCCACGAGACCAATTCTGGTAAACCAGTTCTCTACTTCGATAGGAGACTAGTCTGGTTTCTTAATGGTCTTGACAAGGGTGATAACAATATTGCTGCTGACCTGCAGAACAGACTCCTCCTCTGTAGACCCAAGGGGTTACTGTACTGTAATTGTTCAGTGGCCCCTTTCCTCTTGCTAAGGGTAGAAGAGACTCTTTAGCTATGGTAAGTAGCTCTTCTAGGAGAAGGACACTCCAAAAGCAAACCATTGTTCTCTAGTCTTGGGTAGTGCCTTAGACTCTGTACCATGGTCTTCCACTATCTTGGGTTAGAGTTCTCTTGCTTGAGGGTACACTGGGGCATACTATTCTATCTAATTTCTCTTCCTCTTTTTTTAAAGTTTATATGGTTTGTATAGTAGCTATTAATTTAAAGATGTTGATGTTCTTAAAATATTTTATTTTTCACTTTTCCCTTTCCTCACTAGGCTATTTTCCCTGTGGGAGCCCCTGGGCTTATTGCATCCTGCTTTTCCAACTAGGGTTGTAGCTTAGCAAGTAATAATAGTAATAATAATAAGTCTTATAGGGTTGCTGGATAATGTAACCTCTCCCTGATAGAGGAGAATGTATTGAATGAAACCACCAATAGCTAGCCTTGCAAAACTGGTTGTAACCCCAATTAGCAGACTAGCTCTGAATGTATTGACGAAAGGGACTGGCTCTTGTCCCCTTGTAGGCCACAATGACCTGAAAGTCAGTGTCTCAACTACCTTCAGGAGCTCTTTGGTCACAGTACTGAAGAGTGGTCGAATTTTGAAAAATCAGTCAGTGGTAGTCCAGGCATTCTCAATATTGTTGAAATGAATCAGGCACATCAGCAGGGTGAAACCTTTTTGACAATATTACATCCGCCACCTGCTGCATCGTAGTCCATTGTGACCAGTATTCATAAATGCTAGGCATATGTACTATGCCCATGTAAATAATGATACCAATAGACACCATCATTTCAGGGATGTTGGTGTAAAATACAGTTCCAACACTTTCAAGCACAGATTAATTAACATTTCTGTGGAACAGTTTATTTTGTGGTACAACATGGAAACAATAGTAATGTAAAGAACAATAATGTCTAATATTTTAAATATATCCTGAGAAAATAATCAAAAGCACCAATCAGTGTATGTTTTCAAAACTGAAATGTCAAAAAGTGGGCATAAATTGCAAACATATATAACAAACAATAACTATAGTAAAGCATTAAACTCAAAATACAAATTACTACTGGTATGTGAATGTGTACATGGTACATGTAAGTATAGCTGCACAAAATGATCGTATTTTACGTGAGCAATCTACAAAAAAAGTTTAGCATGATATCACTATTGAATAACAATATTAATGCCCCCATTTTTTTTTCATAATAGAGAAACATGCTCTAAATGTCTCTACGTCTCGTTTATTTATGCTCTTTCAGATTAATATCTATATCTTTTATCTGGGCGAATGGATTACTTAACTCCTCGGCCGCTGCACAGTGTGCCAATACTGTCGGTTTCAGCAAATTATCAACTTAGTCCGATCTATTGGGTGCTTCTGTGCCTCCTTC
>NC_090768.1:21819106-21834106 GCF_036898095.1 Palaemon carinicauda
AGCCCTTTGGCCTGAAAGGTTTAACATTTCGATTTCTCTGAGTTTCAGCACACGTAGGTGTGTCTGGAAATGAAGAGGCAGATTCACTGTCAAAGAGTGCTGCAGCTGAGTTGCTACCGAGGTGTCCCATTCTCTGTAATAATATTTTACTAACAATTATGAATTTTATTTATAACAATTGGCAAAAGCATTGAGATAATTCAACCGAAAATAAGATGACAGAAATTAGGATTGTTAAATCCCCTTGGAGATATAATTGTATGCCCCGAAAACGGGAGAAAACTCTTTCGTCTCCGCATTGGTCCCACTCAGATGACACACGAGTTTTTGCTGGCTGGCCAACACCAACCATATTGCGACAACTGTTTGATACCCTTGACAGTGAGACATTTGTTGACTTAATGCCCCACTTATAGCACAGAAAGAAATAGATATCTCTTTGAGGCTCAGGGTGAGGATGGCAGGTTCATCCTTGCCATGATCCTTGGACATGATGTGTCGTACAATGCTAGTGGCATTTTTAAATTCATATAAGAAGCAGGACTTCTTAATGCTATTTAACTTCTATAACATATGTACTTCTCTTGTTTTAATTGAATATTCTTTTAATCTTTATTTATAATAAACGATATCGGCGTCAATGACCTTCGATGTCAGGATGCCAGAGAACTTCAAATCATTTATTCATTCACTCATTAGTGAAGTGGATGACATAACCATTAAAGGAAAAGTCTTATACTTAGTGGCCAACCATGACAGCAAGTGGGTTCGGGCTGTATTCTTATGAGAGTGGAACGATATTCAAGACGAGTGCGTTTCTTTAAAACCTACTATTCCTGTGTTGACCTAATAAAAAAAAAAATAAAAAAAAAAGCCTAAAATCCTGGTAACTTTTTTTTTTTTTTTTTTTTTGCATGGCTGAACGCCAAGGAGCTGGTATCCTAATCCTAGAACTGCTGCTAAAAACCAAAAAGGTAACACCTTTATAGCCTCCCCCTGTAAAAGGATAAGGTGCTAGATATATATTCAGTTTTTATATTTTTTGCATTTTATCTCTGATGGATTGGCTTTTATTGTTGTCATCCATATACTCGTATTAATTTTTTATTTTCAATGTATGAGGCTGCAAACCCGTGTATTATCTCCTTTCTCGCTTCCAGCAACAATAGAAAACTAAAAAAAAAGATCTTTAACACACACGTATGCGTCTGGCTTTTCTGACCTTTGATGTGTCAGACCAATGAAGTTACCACAAAGATACACTGATACATATTAGAGTTATTCAAATCAGGATAACGAAAATAACTAAAGATTATTGGACATTCCCAAACCTAACGGTTACATCTTTCATTTATTTTTGCGTGTTTTTCCCAATGTAGGTTCTTTTCTTTTTTCCCTCTCCTGCCTGCTATACCTTTATTTCCCTCGGTATCTAGCCAAGGTAAATGTTTGCTTGACCAGTTACCCCATGCTAGCTATCCAGTGGTTTTTGTTCACTTTACCCCGTAGAAGCAGCCGTGGAAGAAACAACTCTTTTATTCAGTTTTGAATTTGTTATCCCTTATTGGTCATTGTCGTTTATTTGGTTCGTTTAGAAATCACAATCTGTCATTTACCTTGTTATAAGTGGCTGTCTATTCATTTAACTCTCTCTCTCTCTCTCTCTCTCTCTCTCTCTCTCTCTCTCTCTCTCTCTCTCTCTCTCGCTTGTATTATCTTTCATTAGCACATTTAGAATTTGTTACCCGACATCTAATTTTCCCGTTTAGAATATGATGTCGATCATTTGTCCCACTCAGAATGTTTTCCTAAATTATCCCAGGATAGAATGTGTTGTTATTCGTATTACCTTGTTTAGAGTTCGTTGTCTTTCATTTCCCTTATTAGAATGTGTTGTCCTTCCTTTGCCCTAACCATAATTTGTTTTCCTCCTTTTGCCATTATTATAATGTCGTCATTCATATGGCACCGTTTGTACGAATAAGTTGACTCTGATTTACCATTCTTTAAATGTATTGACTCTTCTTTGCTCGGTTCAGAATCTGTTGTTCCTCGCTGGCCATCCTTAGAATGTGTACTTTTACGGTTTGGCCGTTTTTAGTTTTCATTGATTTGCATTAGTTATAATGTGATGTCCTTACTTTCCTCGGTTTAGAAATTGCTTTCCTTTACTTACATTTTGCTGAATTTTATTGGTCATGTTTAGAATTTCCTCTCCCTCTGATTCCTCCTGTATAAATTGTTGCCTTTCGTTTTATTTATACCCGTTAAAAATATGTTGCTCTTCATTTGCCCTGGGCACATTTTTAGGTCCTTCAGTTTTTCCTTATTTATTCGTCCTATGACAACTGTTTTTATTTTAGAATTTTGTGGTATATTGTCTCTCAAAGATTTTCTTTAGTTTTCTAAATGACATTATTTTTAAAAATTGATGGTTTATTACTCTTTGCCTGAGAGTTCTTGACTTCCAGCTCTTCTTGTGACAACTCATTGTATATTAAACCTTCCTTCTTTTTCCTCCTTTTAGTCAGGTTTCATGTTTTTTTTTTATTTCAACCTTTTTATATAATTTCCTCAGGCCATCTCACTTTTATAAGAAAATGAAAATAACAGATGCGGTTTTTATTCAAAGGTATCATGTAAATATTGAACATATTCGTTTTTATGTGCCGACGTTTCCTTTACTTCTCTTGAATTAGGGACTGAAATGAGAATGGTTTCCTGTTTGTGATATATACAGTACATTAAGATACGTAAACGGCTGTACAATATGCGTTTTTTTTTCCCCACCCCCCCTCCTAGATACAACCAAAACATCAATGTTACAAATATTTCTCTCTAGGACAGACGGAAATCAACAACTGGTTTATAGGGAAATCCCTCGGTACTTGAGTGTTGTGCCATTGCGTTCAGATTTCAGAAACATTTAGGTCTTGCATAACTTGGTTTTCATGTTTCCAAGGTCGTAAATGGCCTTTGAAAGACCAAAATACATTTTGCAATTTTTGTCAATTGTAGTACACATGTCATCTCACTTCCGCTTTTATAAGGCAAAAGAATCCCTAAGATCGGTAGACATGGTGATATGAATTTGAAATTTCAAAGAGCAAAGGATTTGAATGAACTCGGTCGTCAGGTTGTATCGGAACCGAAATATTCCATTTGCAGTATGCAAATATATATAAGCTATATATATGTATGTGTATATATATATATATATATATATATATATATATATATATACATTATATAGATATATATATATACACATACATAAATACATACACACACACATACACACACACACACACATACACATATATATATATATATATATATATATATATATATATATATATATATATATATAAATATATATATGATAATTTATTATATCCCTAATACTCAG
The DNA here is from genome assembly GCF_036898095.1 of Palaemon carinicauda. NCBI lineage: Eukaryota > Metazoa > Arthropoda > Malacostraca > Decapoda > Palaemonidae > Palaemon > Palaemon carinicauda. The sequence continues at coordinate 21,822,516 of NC_090768.1, forward strand.
GATTTTCCATTTTTTAAATAAGTCACAAATTCCTTTTAATATGAAGTTCGTTCTGCCACGGGATCACAGTCCTATAGAAATTTTCATTTTTTTCATTAGTACTTCTGCACGGTCATGGATTCTGTCCTAATGTTAGGTAGAAATGTGTGTGTATATATGTATATATATATATATATATATATATATATATATATATATATATGTGTGTGTGTGTGTGTGTGTGTGTATATACATGATGAAATTCAAGATAGTATGTTTAACAAAAATAAATTTCTACCTCATATTGGTATCGAACCCTATATAAATGCATATGCACACATATGTGTATATATATATATATATATATATATATATATATATATATATATATATATATATATATATATACAGTATATATATGAATTTCAAATCGTGTATATGTGTTTGTATGTGTGTGTGTACGTAAACGGATGCAAGAAGCAAAACTTATGATGAGAGTAATTTTTATATTTGACTGATCAGTTCAACATATTGGATTTACAAAAGCTAGGGTCATCGGCGGTGCCTTGAAATTTTACGTGTTCCATATAAGAGAAAGGTCATCCGAAGTAAGAGTCAAATGCTCAGATAATAAAATTGTGCTGAATGACCACATGTGAGCCCTAATCTCTGGTGGTAAATAAACTTATGCAGAGTACGTGACCAACGTAGTTGCATTAGTACCCAAAGCTGATGGTGGAGGTAATGGTATTCGTTAAATAGTGAGAGTTTCTTTTCAGTTGAAAGGGAATTATTTACAACTTAGGTATTTTGTGTTTGAATCATACAATCATACTGCCGCTAGAGAGTTATGGGGTCCTTTGACTGGCCAGACGGTGCTACATAGGATTCTTCTCTCTGGTTACCGTTCATTTTCCCTTTGCCTACACATACACTGAATTCCTGCCTATTCTTTACATATTCTCCTCTGTCCTCATACACCTGACAGCACTGAGATTGCCAAATAATTCTTATTCTTTCAAGTGGTTATCTACTGCACTGTATTTGTTCAGTGGCCACTTTCCTCTTGGTAAGGGTGGAAGAGACTCTTTAGCTATGGTAAGCAGCTCTTCTAGGAGAAGGACTCTCCAAATTCAAGCCATTGTTCTCCAGTCTTGGATAGTGCCATAGCCTTTGTACTATGGTGTTCCACTGTCTTGGGTTAGAGTTCTCTTGCTTGAGGGTGCACTCTGGCACACTATTCTATCTCATTTCTCTTCCACTTGTTTTGTTAAAGTTTTTATAGTTCATATAGAAAATATTTATTTTAATGCTGTTACTGTTCTTAAAAATTTTTATTTTTCCTAGTTCCTTTCCTAACTGAGCTATTTTCCCTGTTAGAGCTCCTGGGCTTCTAGCATCTTTCGTCTCCAAATAGGGTTGTAACTTAGCCAATTAATAATAATAATAATAATAATAATAATAATACTGAATCCCACCCATACAAAGGGTAGGAAGAAATTAGTAGCTGCCATATTCATTTTTTAATCATTGAGAAAAGGAGCAACTCAGTTTGCAGAAATATCAACAGTATTAACTGGGTCATATACCGGCAACTCAAGACAAACTACCCCAAAGGTCATCTACTGTATGTCGCGTATGATCTCGTTCGCTTCTTGAATATTAAAGCCTTTCTTTTGCACTACCCCATTTTTTCCCTTTATCCAGAGCTGTCTACGTCTTCATCGGAAGATGTAATCACATTTCTTGCGTTTATGTTCATGTAAACGATCATGACTTGTTTCTATCACTTGAATTGTGGGATAATTGATTGTATTCTCCCCTTTCTTTCCCATTCCTTTCTATTATCTTCAAAGGTAATTGGTTGCGCTTTAGATTGGTCTTTGCACCTTTGAGAAAGATATTAACTTAAAAAACTCACAGCTGAATGAGGAATGAGGCGTCTTCAACATTAGCGTTCTAATACCACTCCTGATCCCTTCTCCTCGAGTGAAACAAAAATTGTGATAAGTGGTAAAATGCCTCTTTTACTGCCACGTCGAGCACAAAGACAAAGAAAAGGAAAATGCAAATGGTTCCTGTCTTTTTCTTTTTCTACCGACTCCTTTTATCTTTATATTTCGACTTCTTTTTTTCTGGGACACCTGCGCTCCCTTGTAGCATTTACTCGCCTCCTTTGTGCGTTTGCTTTTGAATTATTTCCCAGGTTTTTCGGTTCGTAGTATTTTCTGATCTCAGGAATTTCTCACCTCTTTTCTGTCCGTTTTTTCCACCCACTTGGTGTTCTGCTGATTTTAATATTTAGTTTTCTAGCATCTCTCTCTCTCTCTCTCTCTCTCTCTCTCTCTCTCTCTCTCTCTCTCTCTCTCTCTCTCTCTCTCTCTCTCTCTCTCTCTCTCTTTAGCACAGAGTTCATGTAACTGGTAATCATATATTTCTTGTACGGCGTCTTTCCCTCCCTCACAACATAGTATATTTCAACTAAAATCAGGTCAACCCACTGAGATATAAGATTGGTAACTCATTAGCTTGGTTAATCTCATGATGATATTATTAAGCATCATCCTTAATATATGCATTCCTCCATACGGCTATTGTCTTTATTTTTACATATGTGTTTATTTTATATAAAAAAAAAAAAACATTCAGAATAATTTAACCTTTATGTTCCCACAAAATGCCGTCCAGTTTATATGAAGTGATATTTTCATCTCAAGTACTTTTCTCCCTTGTTCCTTTCTTTTGATGGTATTCCATCTCATAACTATGCATGAACTTTGGCCATGATGTTGCGTCATGTGAGCACTTTCATATATATGTGTATATAGCCTTGAATCATGTTTATATATTATTTCCAAGGAACAAGTGTTTTCCTTTTTAGAGGGGCGGTGTAGAAAGGTACGTACTTCTTGCAGGTGCTTTTTTTTCGGTATTCAGCAATCAATTAGAAATGTGATATTCGCAGTTTACATTGTTACACCATTTCTTGAGTCTAACTGATTGCCACGTACTACACATTTCACTATAGGAATTACTTGAAGGATCTTTGCAAAGTTCCTTTGGTTTCACTTATTTTTTAGACTTCTACTTATACCTCTGTTCCGTTTCCCATCCTACATCCTGGTGTCCACCCTCCCATGTTTTACTTCACAGTGCATCGGTAAGATTTTCTCTTGTTGCTCTTATGCGCTGAATGGCCTCCAGGTGTAAGCACAGGGCCGCAGGGCACAAATTCATATAGCCATGCAAAAGTGTTTACTGGAAAATGCTTGTATGGTCCCAACCCTCCATGAAATAAACCTAGCCCTTTGGCCTTAAAGGTATAACAGTTCGATTTTGCTGGGTTCCAGAACATGTAGGTGTGTCTGGAAATGAAGAGGCAGATTCACTGGCAAAGAGTGCTGCAGCTGAGTTGCTACCGAGAAGGTATCCTATTCTCTGTAATAATATTTTACTAGCAATTAAGAATTCTATTTATAACAATTGGCAATAGCATTGGGATAATTCAATTGCGATTGTTATATCCCCTTTGAGGTATAATGAGATGCTCTTAAAATGGGAGACTACTCTGTCGTCTCCACATTGGTCACACTCGAATGACACACGAGTTTTTGCTGGCTGAACAACACCAACCATATTGCGACGACTGTTTGATGCCCTTGACAGTGAGACATTTGTTGACTTAATGACCCACTTATAGCACAGAAAGAAATAGATATCTCTTTGAGGCTCGGGGTGAGGATGGCAGGTTCATCCTTGCCAAGGTCCTTGGACATGATGTGTCGTACAATGCTAGTGGCATTTTTAAATTTATATCAGAAGCAGGTGTTCTTAATGCTATTTAACTTTTATAACATATTACATTTCTTATTTTAATTGAATATTCTTTTAATCTTTATTTATAATAGACGATATCGGCGTCAATGACCTTTGAGGTCAGGATGTCAGGGAACTTCAAATCATTCATTCATTCATTCATTAGTGAAGTGGATGACATAACCATTAAAGGAAAAAGCTTTGTACTTTAGTGGCCATCCATGATAGCAAGTGGGTTCGGGCTGTATTCTTACGAGAATGGAACGATATTCAAGAGGAGAACGTTCCTTTAAAACCTACTTTTCCTGTGTTGACTTAAAAAAAAAAAAAAAGATTAAGTTCCTGGTAGTTTTTTCTTTCTTTCTTCCTTTTTTTTTTGCATGGCTGAAGGCCAAGGAACTGGTATCCTAATCCCAGAACTGTTGCTTAAAACCAAAAATGTAACACTTTCATAGCCTCCCCCTGTAAAAGGGATAAGGTGCTGAATATATATTCAGTTGGCATATTTTTTTTATTTTACCTCTGGTGGATTGGCTTTTATTATTGTCATCCATACACTCGTAATAATTTCCATTTCTAAGGTATTATGCTGTAAACCCGAGTATTATCTCCTTTCTCGCTTCTCTCTAGCAACAATAGAAAACTAGAAAAAAAAAATATACTCGCGTATGCGTCTGGCTTTTCTGACCTTTGATGTCAGATCAGTGAAGTTACCACCAAGATACACTGATACATATTAGAGTTATTCAAAATCAGGATAACGAAAATAACTGCAAAAAGTATTGGACATTCCCAAACCTAACGGTTACATCTCTCATCTATTTTTGGGTTGTTTGTTTCCTCTTTTAGGTACTTCTATTTTTTCCTTCCTCCTGCCTGCTATAGTTTTATTTCCCTCGGTATCTAGCCAAGGTAAATGTTTGCTTGACCAGTTACCCCATGCTAGCTATCCAGTGTTTTTTTGCTCACTTTACCCCGTAGAAGCAGCCGTGAAAGAAACAACTCTTTTATTCCGTTTTGAATTTATTATCTCTTATTGGTCAATGTCGTTTATTTGGTCCGTTTAGAAATTACAATCTGTCATTTCCCTTGTTATAAATTGTCTATTTATTCAACTCTCTCTCTCTCTCTCTCTCTCTCTCTCTCTCTCTCTCTCTCTCTCTCTCTCTCTCTCTCTCTAGATTGTATTATCTTTCTTTAGGTCATTTAGAATTTGTTACCCGACATCTAATTTTCCCGTTTTAAATATATCGATCATTTATCCCACTCAGAATGTATTCTTAAATTATCCCAGGATAGAATGTGTTTTTATTCATATTACCTTGTTTAGAGTTCGTTGTCTTTCATTTCCCCTATTAGAATGTGTTGTCCTTCCTTTGCCCCGACCATAATTTGTTTTCCTTCATTTGCCATTATTATAATGTCGTCATTCATATGGCACCGTTTGTACGAGTAAGTTGACTCTGATTTACCATTCTTTAAATGTATTGACTCTTCTTTGACCGGTTCAGAATTTGTGGTTCCTCGCTGGCCATCGTTAGAATGTGTTTTCATGCGTATTGGCCGTTTTTAGTTTTCATTGATTTGCATTAGTTATAATGTAATGCCCTTACTTTGCTTTAGAAATTGCTTTCCTTTATTTACATTTTGCTGTGTTTTATTACTCATGTTTAGTATGTTCTCTCCTTCGGATTACTCCTGTATAAATTGTTGCCCTTCGTTTTATTTATACCTGTTCAAAATATGTTTTCCTTCATTTGCCCTGATCACATTTTTAGGTCCTTAAGTTTTTTCTTATTCATTCGTTCTATGTCAACTGTTTTTGTTTTAGAATTTTGTGGTATATTGTCTCTCAAAGATTTTCTCTAGTTTTCTAAATGACATTATTTTAAAAATTGTTGGTGTATTGCTCTTCGCCTGAGAGTCCTTGACTTCCAACTCTTCCTGTGACAACTCACTGTATATTAAACCTTCCTTCTTTTCCCTCCTTTTACTCAGGTTTTATTATTTTTTTTTTCAACTTTTTATATAATTTCCTAAGGCCATTTTACCTTTATAAGAAAATGAAAATAACAGATGCGGTTTTTATTCAAAGGTAGCATGTAAATATTGAACATATCCGTGTTTTTGTGCCGACGTTTCCTTTACTTCTCTTGAATTGGGGACTGAAATGAGAATGGTTCCCTGTTGAGGATATATACAGTACAATAAGATACGTATACGGCTATACAATATACGTTTTTCTCCCCCCCCCCCCCCTTCCTAGATACAACCCAAACATCAATGTTACAAATATTTCTTTCTAGCACAGACGGAAATCAACAACTGGTTTATAGGGAAATCCCTCGGTACTTAAGTGTTGTGCAATTGCGTTCAGATTTCAGAAACATACTGGTCTTGCATAACTTCGTTTTCACGTTTCCAAGGTCGTAAATGGCCTTTGAAAGACCAAAATACATATATTTGGCAATTTTTGTCAATTGTAGTACACATGTCATCTGTCATCTCACTTCCGCTTTTATAAGGCAAAAGAATCCCTAAGATTGGTAGCCGTGGTGATAGGAATTTGAAATTTCAAAGAGCAAATGATTTGTATGAACTTGGTCATCAGGTTGTATCGGAACCGAAATATTCCATTTGCAATATATATATATATATATATATATATATATATATATATATATATATGCATTTATATAAAGTTCGATCCCAATGTGAGGTAGAAATTTGTTTTTGTTAAACATGCTTTCTTGAATTTCATTTTGTGTATATATATATATATATATATATATATATATATATATATATATATATATATATGAGATGGAATTTTATATTCGACTGGTTACTTCAACATATTATTGGCTTGACAAAAGCTAGGGTCATCGACGGTGCCTTGAAATTTTACGTGTTCTATATAAGAGACAGGTCATCCGAAGTGAGAGGCAAATGCTCAGATTATAAAATTGTGTTGAATAACCACATGTGAGCTCTAATCTATGTTGGTAAATTAACTTTTGCAGAGTACGTGAAGAACGTAGTTGCATCAGTGCCCAAAGCTGATTGTGGAGGTAATGGTAATCGTTAAATAGTGAGTTTCTTTTTCAGGAGAAAGTGAAATAGATGCCAATGAAATGTTTTCAAATTAAGTATTTTGTGCGTGAAGCAAACAATATTGAATCACACCCATGCAAAGAGTAAGAAGAAACTAGTAACTGCCATATTCATTTTTTAATCATTGAGTCAAGGAGCAACTCAATTTGCATAAATATCAAGAGTATTAACTGCGTCATATACCGGCAACTCAAGACAAACTACCCCAAAGGTCATCTACTGTATGTCGTGTAAGATCTCGCTCGCTTCTTGATTATTAAAGCCTTTCTTTTGCACCACCCCATTTTATTCATTTATCCAGAGCTGTCTACGTCTTCCTCGGAAGATGTAATCACATTTCTTGCGTTTATGTGCATGTAAATGATCATGGCTTGTTTCTATCACATGAATTGTGGTATAATACATTGTAATCTCCCCTTTCTTTCTCATTCCTTTCTATGATCTTCAAAGGTAATTGGTTGCGCTTTAGATTGGCCTTTGCACCTTTGACAAAGATATTAACTCTTTTAGAACTCACAGCTGAATGAGGACTGAGGCGTCTTCAACATTAGCGTTCTAATACCACTCCTGATCCCTGCTCCTCGAGTGAAACAAAAATTGTGATAAGTGGTAAAATGCCTCTTTTACTGCCACGTCGAGCACAAAGACAAAGAAAAGGAAAAATTAATGCAAATGGTTCCTGTCTTTTTCTTTTTCCACCGACTCCTTTTATCTTTATATTTCGACTTCTTTTTTTCTGGGACACCTGCGCTCCCTCGTAGCATTTACTCGCCTCCTTTGTGCGTTTGCTTTTGAATTATTTCCCAGGTTTTTCGGTTCGTAGTATTTTCTGATCTCAGGAATTTCTCATCTCTTTTTTTGTCCTTTTTTCCACCCACTTGGTGTTCTGTTGATTTTAATATTTGGTTTTCTAGCATCTCTCTCTCTCTCTCTCTCTCTCTCTCTCTCTCTCTCTCTCTCTCTCTCCTCTCTCTCTCTCTCTCTCTCTCTCTCTTGCACAGACTTCATGTAACTGGTAATCATATATTTCTTGTACGGCGTCTTTCCCTCCCTCACAATATAGTATATTTTATCTAAAATCAGGTCAACCCACTGAGATGTAAGATTGGTAACTCATTGGCTTGGTTAATCTCATGATGATATTATTAATCCTCATCCTAAACATAACATATGCCTTCCTCCATACCCCTGAATATTATCTTTATTTCTACATATGTGTTTATATAAGAAAAAAGCATTCAGAATAATTTAACTTTTATGTTCCCACGAAATGCCGTCCAGTTTACATGGGGTGATATTTTCATCTCAAGTACTTTTCTCCCTTGTTCCTTTCTTTTGATGGTATTCCATCTCATAACTATTCATGAACTTTGGCCATGATGTTGCGTCATGTGAGCACTTTCATTTATATGTGTATATAGCCTTGAATCATGTTCATATATTATTTCCAAGGAACGTGTTTTATCCCTTTTAGAGGGACAGTGTAGAGGGGCACGTACCTCTTGCAGTTGTTATTCTTTCGGTATTCAGCAATCAATTTGAAATGTGATATTCGCAATTTACATTGTTACACCATTTCTTGTATCTAACAGATTGCCACGTACTACACATTTCACTATAGGCATTACTTAAAGGATCTTTGCAGAGTTCTTTTGGTTTCACTTATTTTTTAGACTTCTACTTATACCTCTATTCCGTTTCCTATCCTACATCCTGGTGTCCACCCTCCCATGTTTTACTTCACAGTGCATCGGTGAGATTTTCTCATGTTGCTCTTATTCGGTGAATGGCCTCCAGGCCTAAGCGCAGGGCCGCAGGGCACAAATTCATAGATCCATGCAAAAGAGTTTACTGGAAAATACTTGTATGGTTCCAACTCTCCTTGAAATAAACCTAGCCCTTTGGCCTAAAAGGTATAACAGTTCGATTTTGGCAGGTTCCAGCACACGTAGGTGTGTCTGGAAATGAAGAGGCAGATTCACTGGCAAAGAGTGTTGCAGCCGAGTTGCTACCGAGAAGGTATCCCATTCTCTGTAAATGGGATAATTCAACCTAAAATAAGATGAGAGAAATTGCGATTGTTATATCCCCTTGGAGGTATAATGGGATGCCCCGAAAAAGGGAGACAACTCTTTGTCGTCTCCGCATTGGTCACACCCTGATGACACACGAGTTTTTGCTGGCTGGCCAACACCAACCATTTTGTGACGACTTTCTGATACTCTTGACAGTGAGGCATTTGTTGACTGAATCCCCCACTTATAGCACAGAAAGAAATAGATATCTCTTCGATACTCGGGGTGAGGATGGCAGGTTCATCCTTGCCAAGAGCCTTGGATATGATGTGTCGTACAATGCTAGTGGCATTTTTAAATTCATATCAAAAGCAGGTCTTCTTAATGCTATTTAACTTTATAACATATTTACTTTTCTTGTTTTAATTGAATATTCTTTTAATCTCTTTTCATAATAAACGATGTCGGCGTCAATGACCTTCGATGTCAGGATGCCAGAGAACTTCAAATCATCCATTCATTCATTAGTGAAGAGGATGACATGACCATTAAAGGAAAAGCTTTGTACTCTAGTGCCCAACCATGACAGCAAGTGGCTTCGGGCTCTATTCTTATGAGAGTGGAACGATATTCAAGAGGAGTGCGTTCCTTTAAAACCTATTATTCTTGTGTTGACCTGAAAAAAAAAGGATTAAGATTTTTTTTTTTCCCTGGTTTTTCGGTTTGTAGTATTTTCTGATCTCAGGAATTTCTCATCTCTTTTCTGTCCGTTTTTCCACTCACTTGGTGTTCTGGTGATTTTAATATTTAGTTTTCTAGCATCTCTCTCTCTCTCTCTCTCTCTCTCTCTCTCTCTCTCTCTCTCTCTCTCTCTCTCTCTCTCTCTCTGTCTTTAGCACAGACTTCATGTAACTGGTAATCATATATTTCTTGTACGGCGTCTTTCCCTCCCTCACAATATAGTATATTTTATCTAAAATCAGGTCAACTCACTGAGATATAAGATTGGTAACTCATTGGCTTGGTTAATCTCATGATGATATTATTAAACATCATCCTTAATATATGCCTTCCTCCATACGGCTCTTATCTTTATTTCTACATATGTGGTTATTTTATATATATATAAAAAAAAACATTCAGAATAATTTAACTTTTATGTTCCTACGAAATGCCGTCCAGTTTACACGGGGTGATATTTTCATCTCAAGTACTTTTCTCCCTTGTTCCTTTCTTTTGATGGTATTCCATCTCATAACTGTGCATGAACTTTGGCCATGATGTTGCGTCATGTGAGCACTTTCATATCTATGTGTATATAGCCTTGAATCATGTTCATATATTATTTCCAAGGAACGTGTGTTTTCCTTTTTAGAGGGGCGGTGTAGAAAGGTACGTACCTCTTGAAGGTGTTATTCTTTCGGTATTCAGCAATCAATTGGAAATGTGATATTCGCAATTTACATTGTTACACTATTTCTTGAGTCTAACTGATTGCCACGTGCTACACTTCTATATAGGCATTACTTAAAGGATTTTTGCAGAGTTCCTTTGGGTTTCACTTATTTTTTAGACTTCTACTTATACCTCTGTTCCGTTTCCTATACTACATCTTGATGTCCACCCTCCTATGTTTTACTTAACAGCGTATCGGTGAGATTTTCTCTTCTTGCTCTTATGCGCTGAATGGCCTCTAGGCCTAAGCGCAGGGCCGCAGGGCACAAATTCATAGATCTATGCAAAAAGGTTTACTGGAAAATGCTTGTATGGTCCCAACTCTTCATAAAATAAACCTAGCCCTTTGGCCTAAAAGGTATAACAGTTCGATTTTGCTGGGTTCCAGCACACGTGGGTGTGTCTGGAAATGAAGAGGCAGATTAACTGGCAAAGAATGCTGCAGCCCAGTTGCTACCGAGAAGGTATCCTATTCTCTGTAATAATTGTTTACCAGCAATTAAGAATTCTATTTATAACAATTGGCAAAAGCATTGGGATAATTCAACTGAAAATAAGATGAGAGAAATTGCGATTGTTATATCCCCTTGGAGGTTTAATGAGATGCCCTAAAAATGAGAGACAACTCTTTGTTGTCTCCGCATTGGTCACACTTGGATGACACACGAGTTTTTTCTGGCTTTCCAACACCAACCATTTTGCGACGGCTGTTTGATACCCTTGACAGTGAGGCATTTGTTGACTAAATGCCCCACTTATAGCACAGAAAGAAATAGATATCTCTTTGAGGCTCAGGGTGAGGATGGCATGTTCATCCTTGCCAAGTTCCTTGGACATAATGTGTCGTACAATTCTAGTGGCATTTTTTTATTTATATCAGAAGCAGGTCTTCTTAATGCTATTTAACTTTTATAACATATTTACTTTTCTTGTTTTAATTGAATATTCTCTTAATCTTTATTTATGATAAACGATATCGGCGTCAATGACCTTCGATGTCAGGAGCCAGAGAACTTCAAATCATTCATTCATTAGTGAAGTGGATGACATAACCATTAAAGGAAAAGTCTAATACCCTAGTGGCCATCCATGACAACAAGTGGGTTCGGGCTCTAGTCCTATGAGAGTGGAACGATATTCAAGAGGAGTGTGTACCTTTAAAACATATTATTCTTGTGTTGACCTAAGAACAAAAGAAAGGATTAAGTTTCT
>NC_090768.1:21839106-21854106 GCF_036898095.1 Palaemon carinicauda
ATGCGCTGAATGGCCTCCAGGTGTAAGCACAGGGCCGCAGGGCACAAATTCATAGATCCATGCAAAAGGGTTTACTGGAAAATGCTTGTATGGTCCCAACTCTCCATGAAATAAACCTACCCCTTTGGCCTAAAAGGTATAACAGATCGATTTTGCTGGGTTCCAGCACACGTAGGTGTGTCTGGAAATGAAGAGGCAGATTAACTGGCAAAGAGTGCTGCAGCCCAGTTGCTACCGAGGTGTCCCATTGTCTGTAATAATATTTTACCAACAATTAAGAATTCTATTTATAACAATTGGCAACATCACTGTGACAATTCAACTGAAAATAAGATGAGAGAAATTGCGTTTGTTATATCCCCTTGGAGGTATAATAGGATGCCCCGAAAATGGGAGATTACTCTTTGTCGTCTCCGCATTGGTCACACTCGGATGACACAAGTTTTTGCTGGCTGAACAACACCAACCATATTGCGACGGCTGTTTGATGAAATTGACAGTGAGGCATTTGTTGACTTAATGTCCCACTTATAGCACAGAAAGAAATAGATATCTGTTTAAGGCTCTCAGGGTGAGGATGGTATGTTCATCCTTGCCAAGATCCTTGGATATAATGTGTCGTACAATGGTAGTGGCATTTTTTAAATTTATATCAGAAGCAGGTCTTCTTAATGCTATTTAACTTTTATAACATTTACTTTTCTTGTTTTAATTGAATATTCTCTTTATCTTTATTTATGATAAACGATGTCGGTGTCAATGACCTTCGATATCAGGAGCCAGAGAACTTCAAATAATTCATTCATTCACTCATTAGTGAAGTGGATGACATAACCATTAAAGGAAAAGTCTTATACTCTAGGGGCCATCCATGACAACAAGTGGGTTCGGGCTCTAGTCTTATGAGAGTGGAACGATATTCAAGAGGAGTGCGTTCCCTTAAAACATATTATTCTTGTGTTGACCTAAGAAAAAATAAAAGGATTAAGTTTCTGGTAGTTTTTTGTTTGGGGGGGGGGGTGGGGGGGGCATGGCAGAACGTCAAGGAGCTGGTATCCTAATCCCAGAACTGTTGCTAAAAACAAAAAAGGTAACACTTTCATAGCCTCCCCCTGTAAAAGGATAAAGTGCTAGATATATATGCAGTTGGCATATTTTTTCTATTTTACCTCTGGTGGATTGGCTTTTATTGTTGTCATCCATGTACTCGTAATAATTTTCATTCCTAAGGTATTATGCTGTAAACCCGAGTATTATCTCCTTTCTCGTTTCTCTCTGGCAACAATAGAAAACTAAAAAAAAAAATATACTCGCGTATGCGTCTGGCTTTTCTGACCTTTGATGTCAGATCAGTGAAGTTACCGCAAAGATACACTGATACATATTAGACTTATTCAAATTCAGGATAACGAAAATAAACTGTAAAGAGTATTGGACATTCCCAAACCTAACGGTTACATCTCTCATCTATTTTTGGGTTTTTTGTTTCCCTTTGTAGGTACTTTTATTTTTTCCTTCCTCCTGCCTGCTATAGCTTTATTTCCCTCGGTATCTAGCCAAGGTAAATGTTTGCTTGACCAGTTACCCCATGCTAGCTATCCAGTGTTTTTTTTTTTTTCACTTTACCCCGTAGAAGCAGCCGTGGAAGAAACAACTCTTTTATTCCGTTTTGAATTTGTTATCCCTTATTGGTCAATGTCGTTTATTTGGTCCGTATAGAAATTACAGTCTGTCATTTCCCTTGTTATAAGTGGCTGTCTATTTATTTAACTCTCTCTCTCTCTCTCTCTCTCTCTCTCTCTCTCTCTCTCTCTCTCTCTCTCGATTGTATTATCTTTCATTAGATCATTTTGAATTTGTTACCCGACATCTAATTTTCCCGTTTAGAATATGATTTGGATCATTTGTCCCACTCAGAATGTGTTCTTAAATTATCCCAGGATAGAATGTGTTGTTATTCACATTACGTTGTTTAGAGGTAGTTGTCTTTCATTTCCCTTATTAGAATATGTTGTCCTTTCTTTACCCCGACAATGCTGTTACTGTTCTTAAAATATTTTATTTTTCCTAATTTCTTTCCTAACTGGGCTCTTTTCCCTGTTGGAGCTCCTGGGGTTATAGCATCTTTCTTCTCCGAATAGGGTGTTAGCTTAGCCAATTAATAATAATAATAATAATAATAATAATAATAATAATAATAATAATAATAATAATAATAATAATAATACTGAATCCCACCCATACAGAGGGTAAGAAGAAATTAGTAACTGCCATTTTCATTTTTTAATCATTGAGTCAAGGAGCAATTCAGTTTGTAGAAATATCAACAGTATTATCTGCGTCATATACCCACTTGAAAGATTCATCAGCAACATCTTGAGCCTGGCAACACAACACAAACCACCCCAAAAGGTCATCTTCTGTATGTCGCGTATGATCTCGCTAGCTTCTTGAGTAGTAAAGCCTTTCTTTTACACTACCTCATTTTTTCCATTTATCCAGAGCTTTCTACTTCTTCTTCGGAAGATGTAATCACATTTCTTGCGTTTATGTGCATGTAAATGTTCATGACTTGTTTCTATCACTTGAATTGTGGGACAATAGATTGTATTCTCCCCTTTCTTTCCCATTCCTTTCTATTATCTTCAAAGGTAATTGGTTGCGCTTTAGATTGGCCTTTGCACCTTTGAAAAAGATAGTAACTCTTTTAAAACTCACAGCTGAATGAGGAATGAGGCGTCTTCAACATTAGCGTTCTAATACCACTCCTGATCCCTTCTCCTCGAGTGAAACAAAAATTGTGATAAGTGGTAAAATGCCTCTTTTACTGCCACGTCGAGAACAAAGACAAAGAAAAGGAAAATGCAAATGGTTCCTGTCTTTTTCTTTTTCTACCGACTCCTTTTATCTTTATATTTCGACTTCTTTTTTCTGGGACACCTGCGCTCCCTTGTAGCATTTACTCGCCTCCTTTGTGCGTTTGCTTTTGAATTATTTCCCAGGTTTTTCGGTTCGTAATATTTTCTGATCTCAGGAATTTCTCATCTCTTTTCTGTCTGTTTTTCCACCCACTTAGTGTTCAGGTGATTTTAATATTTAGTTTTCTAGCATCTCTCTCTCTCTCTCTCTCTCTCTCTCTCTCTCTCTCTCTCTCTCTCTCTCTCTCTCTCTCTCTCTCTCTCTCTCTTTGTACAGAGTTCATGTAACTGGCAATCATATTATTTCTTGTACGGCGTCTTTCCCTCCCTCACAATATAGTATATTTTATCTAAAATCAGGTCAACCCACTGAGATATAAGATTGGAAACTCATTGGCTTGGTTAATCTCAAAATGATGTTATTAAACATTATCCTTAATATATGCCTTCCTCCATACGGCTCGTATGTTTATTTCTACCTATGTGTTTGTTTTATATAAAAGAAAAACATTCAGAATAATTTAACTTTTATGTTCCCACGAAATGCCGTCCAGTTTACATGGGGTGATATTTTCATCTCTAGTACTTTTCTCCCTTGTTCCTTTCTTTTGATGGTATTCCATCTCATAACTATGCATGAAGTTTGGCCATGATGTTACGTCATGTGAGCACTTTCATATATATGTGTATATAGCCTTGAATCATGTTCATATATTATTTCCAAGGAACGTGTTTTATCCCTTTTAGAGTGACAGTGTAGAAGGGCACGTACCTCTTGAAGGTGTTATTCTTTCGGTGTTCAGCAATCAATTTGAAATGTGATATTCGCAATTTACATTATTACACCATTTCTTGGGTCTAACTGATTGCCACGTACTACACATTTCACTATAGGCATTACTTAAAGGATCTTTGCAGAGTACCTTTGGTTTCACTTATTTTTTAGACTTCTACTTATACCTCTGTTCCGTTTCCTATCCTACATCTTGGTGTCCACCCTCCTATGTTTTACTTCACAGCGTATCGTGAGATTTTCTCTTGTTGCTCTTATGCGCTGAATGGCCTCCAGGCCTAAGCGCAGGGCCGCAGGGCACAAATTCATAGATCCATGTAAAAGGGTTTACTGGAAAATGCTTGTGTGGTCCCAACTCTCCATGAAATAAACCTAGCCCTTTGGCCTAAAAGGTATAACCTTTCGATTTTGCTGGGTTCCAGCACACTTAGTTGTGTCTGGAAATGAAGAGGCAGATTCACTGGCAAAGAGTGTTGCAGCCCAGTTGCTACCGAGGTGTCCCATTGTCTCTAATAATATTTTACCAACAATTAAGAATTCTATTTATAACAATTGGCAAAAGCATTAGGATAATTCAACTGAAAATAAGATGAGAGTAATTGCGATTGTTATATCCCCTTGGAGGTATAATAGGATGCCCCGAAAATGGGAGACTACTCTTTGTCGTCTCCGCATTGGTCGCACTCGGATGACACACAAGTTTTTGCTGGCTGAACAAAACCAACCATATTGTGACGGCTGTTTGGTATCTTTGACAATGAGGCATTTGTTGACCTAATGCCCCACTTATAGCACAGAAAGAAATGGGTATCTCTTTAAGGCTCGGGGTGAGGATGGCAGGTTCATCCTGGTCAAGATCTTTGGACATGATGTGTCGTACAATGCTAGTGGCATTCATAAATTCATATCAGAAGCAGGACTTCTTAATGCTATTTAACTTTTATAACATATGTACTTTTCTTGTTTTTATTTAATGTTTTTTTAATCTTTATTGATAATAAACGATATCGGCGTCAATGACCTTCGATGTCAGGATGCTAGAGAAATTCAAATCATTCATTCATTCACTCATTAGTGAAGTGGGTGACATAACCATCAAAGGAAAAGCTTTGTACTTTAGTGGCCATCTATGACAGCAAGTGGGTTCGGGCCGTATTCCTATGAGAGTAGAACGATATTCAAAATTCAAATCATTCATTCATTCACTCATTAGTGAAGTGGGTGACATAACCATTAAAGGAAAAGCTTTGTACTTTAGTGGCCATCTATGACAGCAAGTGGGTTTGGGCCGTGTTCCTATGAGAGTAGATCGATATTCAATAGGAGTACGTTTCTTTAAAACCTATTATTCCTGTGTTGACCTAAAAAAAAAGGATCGGGGGATCAAGTTCGTGGTAATTTTTTTTTTTTCTTCGCATGGTAGGAGAGGGCCAAGGAGCTGGTATCCTAATCCCAGAACTGTTGCTAAAAAACAAGAAGGTAACACTTTCATAGCCTCCTCCTGTAAAAGGATAAGGTGCTAGATATATATTCAGTGGGCATATTTTTTCTATTTTACCTCTGGCGGATTGGCTTTTATTATTGTCATCCATATACTCGTAATAATTTCCATTTTCAAGGTATTATGCTGTAAATCCGAATATTATCTCCTTTCTCGTTTCTCTCTAGCAACAATAGAAAACTAAAAAAAAAATCTTATACTCACGTATGCGTCTGGCTTTTCTGACCTTTGATGTCATATCAGTTAAGTTACCACAAAGATACACTGATACATATTGAGAGTTATTCAAAATCAGGATAACGAAAATAACCGTAAAGAGTATTGGACATTCCCAAACCTAACGGTTACATCTCTCATCTATTTTTGCGTGTTTTTCCCTTTGTAGGTACTTTTATTTTTTCCTTCCTCCTGCCTGCTATAGCTTTATTTCCCTTGGTATCTAGCCAAGGTAAATGTTTGCTTGACCAGGTACCCCATTGTTACGATCCTCGTGGGGATCGAACCAGGTTCTGTTGAATTGATTAATGAAATGGGGACTTTTCAACTACAATAAACAATTAAACAATAGGAAATATAGAGAGAAAACTCGCAAAAGAAAACATAACTTTATTTACAACTAGTCAAAGGTAATTGTTTCTTGATTGAGTACTTAGGAAGCACTGAACTAAACAAAGAAAATCATTTGATTAAACTACACTCCAGCAAATAGGGGAACAGTCAAGATAGTAGACAAATAATATATAAAAAAAAAAATACTACTCTTCACAGCAGCTCTCGACGGTTGACAGGAACGTAGATATTTTAGGTCCAGGCGTTTCGTGGTCGGTAATGAGGGCAGGGGTCAACTCGTTCTGACATCTCAGACAAAGCTGGTTACGTCTGCATTCTGGTCCTTACGTCTTCTCTCCTTCCCTGTGCTTGTTCTCTCTCTCTCTCTCTCTCTCTCTCTCTCGTCCGTACTCTTGTTCTGTCTTTCGTACTGCCGTTCTGTCTTTCGTACTCCCCTTCTCTCGTTCTCGTTGAAGTTTATATATCCCTGTATGGGAGGGGTTAACTATGGACAATTCCATATAAGGAAATTTTCTCCTTTCTTCTTTCTTATTGGTCTTCCTTAAAACCCCGCCTCTATGATAGCATCTTCGCGAGAGCTGTGCTGGTGTCATCAAGATCCATATCGCGCTATAATTGAAGCGAGGCATGTGTTTACCTTTTTCGTTAATGTATATTCTTCGGCGACAACACTGCCCTTCTTGTCCTATGGGTCCTTTCATAACGTTGGCTCCTTGGTTTGCTAGACAGAGAGTCGTTATGCCCAAAGACCGCTGACATAGGCAACTCTAGTAAATTTCTTGAAGTCCATCAGGCCCGGTGACAGTTTTCAGTAAACACTAGCAGGACCTCCTCTCTCTCTGTTTCTCAAGAGTAGAAAATTCACATGTTTTAACATTCTTTTCTATATTATTCTATCTACCCATGACACCCATGCTAGCTATCCAGTGTTTTTTTGTTCACTTTACCCCGCAGAAGCAGCCGTGGAAGAAACTACTCTTTAATTCCGTTTTGAATTTTTTATCCCTTATTGGTCAATGTCGTTTATTTAGTCCGTTTAGAAATTACAATCTGTCATCTCCCTTGTTATAATTGGCTGTCTTTTTAGTTAACTCTCTCTCTCTCTCTCTCTCTCTCTCTCTCTCTCTCTCTCTCTCTCTCTCTCTCTCTCTGTATATTGTATTATCTTTCATTTGATCATATAGAATTTGTTACCCGACATCTAATTTTCCCGTATAGAATATGATGTCGATCATTTGTCCCACTCAGAATGTTTTCCTAAATTATCCCAGGATAGAATGTGTTGTTATTCATATTACCTTGTTTAGAGTTTGTTGTCTTTCGTTTCCCTTATTAGAATGTGTTGTCCTTCCTTTGCCCCGACCATAATTTGTTTTCCTTCTTTTGCTATTGTTATAATGTCGTCATTCATATGGCACCGTTTGTACGAGTAAGTTGACTCTGATTTACCATTCTTTAAATGTATTGACTCATGTTTGACCGGTTCAGAATTTGTTGTTCCTCGCTGGCCATCTTTAGAATGTGTTTTCATGCGTATAGGCCGTTTTTAGTTTTCATTGATTTGCATTAGTTATAATGTGATGCCCTCACTTTGCTCTGTTTAGGAATTGTTTTCCTTTATTTACATTTTGCTGTATTTTATTGGTCATGTTTCGAGTGTTCTCTCCTTCGGATTCCTCCTCTATAGATTGTTGCCTTTCGTTTTATTTATACCTGTTCAAAATATGTTTTCCTTCATTTGCCCTGACCACATTTTTAGGTCCTTAAGTTTTTTCTTATTCATTCGTTCTATGTCAACTGTTTTTATTTTATAATTTTGTGGTATATTGTTTCTCAAAGATTTTCTCTAGTTTTCTAAATAAACATTATTTTGAAAATTGTTGGTGCATTGGTCTTTGCCTGAGAGTTCTTGACTTAAAG
Source organism: Palaemon carinicauda (assembly GCF_036898095.1). NCBI lineage: Eukaryota > Metazoa > Arthropoda > Malacostraca > Decapoda > Palaemonidae > Palaemon > Palaemon carinicauda. Next base: position 21,846,809 of record NC_090768.1, read on the forward strand.
CTCTTCCTGTGACAACTCACTGTATATTAAACCTTCCTTCTTTTCCCTCCTTTTAGTCAGGTTTCATGTTTTTTTTTCAACTTTTTTTTAAATAATTTTCTAAGGCCATCTCACTTTTATAAAGAAAATGAAAATAACAGATGCGGTTTTTATTCAAAGGTAGCATGTAAATATTGAACATATTCATGTTTATGTGTCGACGTTTCCTTTACTTCTCTTGAATTGGGGACTGAAATGAGAATGGTATCCTGTTGATGATATATACAGTACATTAAGATACGCATACGGCTATACAATATACGTTTTTCTCCCCCCCCCTCCTAGATACAACCCAAACATCAATGTTACAAATATTTCTGTCTAGCACAGACGGAAATCAGCAACTGATTTATAGGGAAATCTCTCGGTACTTAAGTGTTGTGCAATTGCGTTCAGATTTCAGAAAAATACTGGTCATGCATAACTTCGTTTTCATGTTTCCAAGGTCGTAAATGACCTTTGGAAGACCAAAATACATATATTTGGCAATTTTTGTCAATTGTAGTACACATGTCATCTCACTTCCGCTTTTATAAGGCAAAAAAAAAAAAAATCCCTAAGATCAGTAGTCAAGGTGATATGAATTTGAAATTTCAAAGAGCAAAGGATTTGAATGAACCCGGTCGTCAGGTTGTATCGGAACCGACATATTCCATTTGCAGTATGCTAATATATATATATATATATATATATATATATATATATCTATATATATATATATATGTATATTTGTGTATATATATATATATATATACACACACACACACACACACACACACACATACATACACACACATAACACCATCATTATCTGTGACTGGACACAAACAAACACACACATTTACATATATATATATATATATATATATATATATATATATATATATATATATATTTATATAAATGTGTGTGAATATATATATATATATATGTGTGTGTGTGTGTGTGTGTGTGTGTATGATAATTTATTCTATCCCTAATACTCGGGATTTTCCTTTTTTCAAATAAGCCACAAATTCCTTTTAATATGAAGTTCGTTCTGCCACGGAATCACAGCCCTATAGGAATATTCCTCTTTTTCATTAGTACCTCTGCACGGTCATGGATTCTGTCCAAATGTTAGGTAGAAATGTATATATATATATATATATATATATATATATATATATATATATATATATACAGTATATATATAAATGTATATATATATGTGTGTATATATATATATTACATATATATATATATATATATATATATATATATATATATATATATCAGTATATATATATATATATATATGTGTGTGTGTGTGTGTGTGTATACATGATGAAATTCAAGATAGTGTGTTTAACAAAAATAAATTTCTACCTCACACTGGCATCGAACCCTATATAAATGCATATACACACATATATGTATATATATATATATATATATATATATATATATATATATATATATATATATATACAGTATATATATGAATATCAAAGCGTGTATATGTGTTTGTATGTGTGTGTATACGTAAACGGATGCAGGAAGCAAAACTTATGATGAGAGGGATTTTTATATTTGACTGATTAGTTCAACTTATTATTGGCTTTACAAAAGCTAGGGTCATCGGCGGTGCCCTGAAATTTTACTTGTTCCATATAAGAAAAAGGTCATCCGAAGTAAGAGTCAAATGCTCGGATAGTTAAATTGTGCTGAATGACCACATGTGAGCCCTAATGTATGGTGGTAAATAAACTTATGCAGAGTACGTGGAGAACGTAGTTGCATTAGAGCCCAAAGCTGAATGGTGGAGGTAATGGTATCCGTTAAAAAGTGAGAGTTTCTTTTCAGTTGAATGGGAATTATTTGCAAATTAGGTATTTTGTGTTTGAATCATACAATCATACTGCTGCTAGAGAGTTATGGGGTCCTTTGACTGGCCAGACGGTGCTACATCGGATCGTTCTCTGTGGTTACGGTTCATTTTCCCTTTGCGTACACATACACCGAATTCTGGTGTATTCTTTACATATTCTCCTCTGTCCTCATACACCTGACAACACCGAGATTACCAGACATTCTTCTTCTATCAAGGGGTTAACTACTGCACTGTAATTGTTCAGTGGCCACTCTCCTCTTGGCATTGGTAGAAGAGACTCTTTAGCTATGGTAAGCAGCTCTTCTAGGAGAAGGACACTCCAAAATCAAACCATTGTTTTCTTTGGTTAGAGTTCTCTTGCTTGAGGGTACACTCTGGCACACTATTCTATCATTTTTCTCTTCCTCTTGTTTTGTTAAAGATTTTATAGTTCATATAGGAAATATTTATTTAGATGCTGTTACTGTTCTGAAAACATTTTATTTTTCCTGGTTCCCTTCCGCACTGGGATATTTTCCCTTTTGGAGCCCCCGGGCTTATAGCATCTTGGTTTTCCAAATAGGGTTGTAGCTTACCCAAGTAATAATAATAATAATAATAATAATAATAATAATAATAATAATAATAATACTGAATCACACCCATGCAAAGGGTAAGAAGAAATTAGTAACTACCATATTAATTTTTCAATCATTGAGTCAAGGACCAACTCAGTTTGCAGAAATATCAACAGTATTAACTGCGTCATATACCGACAACTCAAGACAAACTACCCCAAAGGTCATCTACTGTATGTCGCGTATGATCTCGCTCGCTTCTTGATTATTAAAGCCTTTTTTTTCACTACCTAATTTTTCCATTTATCCAAAGCTGTGTACGTCTTCCTCGGAAGATGTAATCACATTTCTTGAGTTTATGTGCCTGTAAATGTTCATGACTTGTTTCTATCACTTGAATTGTGGGATAATAGATTGTATTCTCCCCTTTCTTTCCCATTCCTTTCTATTATCTTCAAAGGTAATTGGATGCGCTTTAGATTGGTCTTTGCACCTTTTAAAAAGATATTAACTTAAAAAACTCACAGCTGAATGAGGAATGAGGCGTCTTCAACATTAGCGTTCTAATACCACTCCTGATCCCTTCTCCTCGAGTGAAACAAAAATTGTGATAAGTGGTAAAATGCCTCTTTTACTGCCACGTCGAGCAGAAAGACAAAGAAAAGGAAAATGCAAATGGTTCCTGTCTTTTTCTTTTTCTACCGACTCCTTTTATCTTTATATTTCGACTTCTTTTTTTCTGGGACACCTGCGCTCCCTCGTAACATTTACTCGCCTCCTTTGTGCGTTTGCTTTTGAATTATTTCCCAGGTTTTTCGGTTCGTAGTATTTTCTGATCTCAGGAATTTCTCATCTCTTTTCTGTCCGTTTTTCCACCCACTTGGTGTTCTGCTGATTTTAATATTTGGTTTTCTAGCATCTCTCTCTCTCTCTCTCTCTCTCTCTCTCTCTCTCTCTCTCTCTCTCTCTCTCTCTCTCTCTCTCTCTTTTGTACAGAGTTCATGTAACTGGTAATCATATATTTCTTGTACGGCGTCTTCCCCTCCCTCACAATATAGTATATTTTATCGAAAATCAGGTCAACCCACTTAGATATAGATTGATTGATTTGAAGTTTTCAGGCATCCTGACATCTAAGGTCATCCACTGAGATATAAGATTGGTAACTCATTGGTTTGGTTAATCTCATGATGATATTATTAATCATCATCCTTAATATATGCCTTCCTCCATACGGTTCTTTATCTTTATTTCTATATATGTTTTTATTTTATATAAAAAAAAAAACATTCAGAATAATTTAACTTTTATGTTCCCACGAAATGCCGTCCAGTTTACATGGGGTGATATTTTCATCTCAAGTACTTTTCTCCTTTGTTCCTTTCTTTTGATGGTATTCCATCTCATAACTATGCATGAACTTTGGCCATGATGTTGCGTCATGTGAGCACTTTCATATATATGTGTATATAGCCTTGAATCATGTCCATATAATTTTTCCTGGAAACGTGTTTTATCCCTTTTAGAGGGACAGTGGAAAAGGGCACGTACCTCTTGCAGGTGTTATTCTTTCTGTATTCAGCAATTAATTTGAAATGTGATATTCGCAATTTACTTTGATACACCATTTCTTGAATCTAACTGATTGCCACGTGCTACACATTTAAACATAGACATTACTTAAAGGATCTTTGCAGAGTTCTTTGGGTTTCACTTATTTTTTAGACTTCTACTTATACCTCTGTTCCGTTTCCTATCCTACATCTTGGTGTCCACCCTCCTATGTTTTACTTCACAGTGTATCGGTGAGATTTTCTCTTGTTGCTTTTATGTGCTGAATGGCCTCCAGGCCTAAGCGAAGGGCCGCAGGGCATAAACTCGTAGATCCATGCAAAAGTGTTTACTGGAAAATGCTTGTATGGTCCCAACTCTCCATGAAATAAACCTAGCCTTTGGTCTAAAAGGTATAACAGTTCAATTTTGCTGGGTTCCAGCACACATAGGTGTGTCTGGAAATGAAGAGGCAGATTCACTGGCAAAGAGTGCTGCAGTCGAGTTGCTACCGAGAGGGTATCCCATTTTCTGTATTAATATTTTACTAGCAATTAAGAATTCTATTTATAACAATTGGCAAAAGCATTGGGATAATTCAACTGAAAATAAGATGAGATAAATTGCGATTGTTATATCCCCTTGGAGGTATAATAGGATGCCCTGAAAATGGGAGACTACTCTTTGTCGTCTCCGCATTGGTCACACTCGGATAACACACGAGTTTCTGCTGGCTGAACAACACCAACCATATTGCGACGACTGTTTGGTACCATTGACAGTGAGGCACAGAAAGAAATAGATATCTCTTTGAGGCTTGGGGTGAGGATGGCAGGTTCATCCTGGCCAAGATCCTTGGACATGATGTGTCGTACAATGCTAGGGGCATTTTTAGATTTGTATCAGAAGCAGGACTTCTTAATGCTATTTAACTTTTATAACTTATGTACTTTTCTTGTTTTAATTGAATATTCTTTTAATCTTTATTTATAATAAACGATATCGGCGTCAATGACCTTCGATGTGAGGTTGCTAGAGAATTTCAAATCATTCATTCATTCACTCATTAGTGAAGTGGATGACAACCATTAATGGAAAAGCTTTGTACTTTAATGGCCATCTATGACAACAAGTTGGTTCGGGCTCTATTCTTATGAGAGAGGAACGATATTCAATAGGAGTACGTTCCTTTAAAACCTATTATTCCTGTGTTGACCTAAAAGGAGAAGGCCAAGGAGCTGGTATCCTAATCCCAGAACTGTTGCTTAAAACCAAAAAGGTAACATTTTCATAGCCTCCCCCTGTAAAAGGATAAGTTGCTAGATATATATTCAGTTGGCATATTTTTTTTTTGTATTTTATCTCTGGTGAATTGGCTTTTATTGGTGTCATCCATATCCTCGTTTTAATTTTTATTTTCAAGGTATTATGCTGTAAACCCGAGTATTATCTCCTTTCTCGTTTCTCTCTAGCAACAATGGAAAGCTAAAAGAAAAATCTTTTATACACGCGTATGCGTCTGGCTTTTCTGACCTTTGATGTCAGATCAGTGAAGTTACCACAAAGATACACTGATACATATTAGACTTATTCAAAGTCAGGATAACGAAAATAACTATAAAGATTATTGGACATTCCCAAACCTAACGGTTACATCTCTCATCTATTTTTGGTGTTTGTTTCCCTTTGTAGGTACTTTTATTTTTTCCTTCCTCCTGCCTGCTATAGCTTTATTTCCCTCGGAATCTAGTCAAGATAAATGTTTGCTTGACCAGTTACCCCATGCTAGCTATCCAGTGTTTTTTGTTCACTTTTCCCCGCAGAAGCAGCCGTGGAAGAAACAACTCTTTTATTCAGTTTTGAATTTGTTATCCCTTATTGATCAATGTGGTTTATTTGGTCCGTTTAGAAATTACAATCTGTCATTTCCCTTGTTATAACTGGCTGTCTTTTTAGTAAACTCTCTCTCTCTCTCTCTCTCTCTCTCTCTCTCTCTCTCTCTCTCTCTCTCTCTCTCTCTCACTAGATAGTATTATCTTTCATTGGATCATATAGAATTTGTTACCCGACATCTAATTTTCTCGTATAGAATATGATGTCGATCATTTATCCCACTCTGAATGTATTCTTAAATTATTCCAGGATAGAATGTGTTGTTATTCACATCACCTTGTTTAGAGTTAGTTGTCTTTCATTTCCCTTATTAGAATGTGTTGTCCTTCCTTTGCCCCGTCCATAATTTGTTTTCCTTCATTTGCCATTATTATAATGTCGTCATTCATATGGCACTGTTTGTACGAGTAAGTTGACTCTGATTTACCATTCTTTAAATGTATTGACTCTTCTTTGACCGGTTCAGAATTTGTGGTTCCTCGCTGGCCATCGTTAGAATGTGTTGTCATGCGTATTGGCCGTTTTTAGTTTTCATTGATTTGCATTAGTTATAATGTGATATCGTTACTTTGCTCTGTTTAGAAATTGCTTTCCGTTATTTACATTTTGCTGTATTTTATTGGTCATGTTTCGAATGTTCTCTCCTTCGGATTCCTCCTGTATAAATTGTTACCTTTGGTTTTATTTATACCTGTTCAAAATATGTTTTCCTTCATTTGCCCTGATCACATTTTTAGGTCCTTAAGTTTTTTCTTATTCATTCGTTCTATGTCAACTGTATTTATTTTAGAATTTTGTCGTATATTGTCTCTCAAAGATTTTCTCTAGTTTTCTAAATGACTTTATTTTAAAAATTGTTGGTGTATTGCTCTTCGCTTGAGAGTCCTTTACTTCCAGCTCTTCCTGACAACTCACTGTATATTAAACCTTCCTTCTTTTTCCTCCTTTCAGTCAGGTTTCATGTTTTTTTTTTTTCAACTTTTTTATATAATTTCCTCAGGCCATCTGACTTTTATGAAAAAAAATTAAAATAACATATGCGGTTTTTATTCAAAGGTAGCATGTAAATATTGAACATATTCGTGTTTATGTGCCGACGTTTCCTTTACTTCTCTTGAATTAGGGACTGAAATGAGAATGGTTTCCTGTTGATGATATGTATAGTACATTAAGATACGTATGCGGCTGTACAATTTACGTTTTTGCTCTCCCCACCTCCTAGATACAACCCAAACATCAATGTTACTGCATAACTTCTTTTTCATGTTTCCAAGGTCGTAAATGGCCTTTGGAAGACCAAAATACATATATTTGGCAATTTTTGTCAATTGTAGTACACATGTCATCTCACTTCCGCTTTTATAAGGCAAAAAAAAATCCCTAAG
>NC_090768.1:21861606-21866606 GCF_036898095.1 Palaemon carinicauda
GGATTAAGGTTTACTGGCTTTGAAGGGAATGCATAGGTTTTTTCGTTATTGTAATTGTCTAAAGGTTGGATTTTAGGAAAAAATTATCTATGGAGCTCTTTTTTTTCCCATTGATAGTTACACGTGTCAGTCACCAACAGTAATAATGATGCCGCAACACTTACCGAATATGAAAATGCTTCTGTGAACACCAGTTCCCATTTCCCATGATCAGAGGCACTTGAAATTTAAAGAGTAACCTGAAGCAAAATAACATTGTTACTCTAGTTCTATTCCAAACTTCACCATTTATTTAAGCCATTATAATTTTCCTTCCAAAATCTGTATAAATAAAGAATTCTAGGATGTATTCAGATTTACTTAAACTTTAAATTAGAAAATATCTGTATGCCTGTAAGTACACACACAGTGGACTAGTAACGGCTGATGATAATGATGATGATGATATAGGGTGTCTACAAAGTCTGCATACACAGGAGATTAACACATACTTTTAAAACAAAACAATTTTATGTAAATCTAATATTAATAGATAATATATTCAAAATGGTTTGTCCAATACCCTGCCTGTGCCTTTAAATGTCTTGATCAATTTCCGGACGGTAGTAAAATGAATAGTTTGCTTATGAGGGCAATTTTGCCATAAGACCATCCTTCCTTCTCGTCCACTTAAGAGTACCAAGTCGATTCATTCTACTTTAAACAGAGCCACCACTCGATCTGAATAGGAAAAATAACATAATTAAATAAAATAGTGAAATTCCCTATGTACCCAGACTTTGTGGACACCCTATATATATATATATATATATATATATATATATATATATATATATATATATATATATATATATATATATATATATATATATATATATAGAGAATCCAGACTTTAATGTATTAATATATATGGCTTATTTGAAATATGAAAGAAACACGTTTAAATGTGCAAAAAAATTTATCATATATATATACACATATATATAAATATATATATATATATATATATATATATATATATATATATATATATATATATATATATATATATATATATCTATTTCACCATATTCTTCTTTCTCTTTTGGAGTTGGTGGGCCTTAAGTTACTACAGTACTGTCTTCCAGTTTCACGGATGCCATTCAAGTTGTTTCAACATCTACAGTGTCTTATTGCCTGTTCCTTCCGAAGTTCTAATCGCCCAAATGGAAATGGTTTAATGATTTTTCATGAGTGGCTGAGGCAAGGGACTGGGCAATGTCCTAGAGACTGACCATTTATACATTTGATCAACGTCTAAGCTGAGGCCAGGTAGGGACGGGCAGTGGCTGCTGATCACAACCCCCCCCCCCCACCCTTCCCTATCTCACAATAACGATGAGGTTGCAAACACTACTAATAACTATCGAGCTTGAGCGGGGACGTTTCGAATAGGATACCACAACCCTAAAGCTATCTGGTTTAAGCAGCATTAAATTGGGAAGTAAAGTGAAGAACACAAATAATTAACTCCGAAGAATAGTCGTTTTAATATGTGCTCGATAGTTGGTTCAAATTAGGCTGGCCTTATGTCAGCACTAGCCCTCTGTGGGTTTTAAAGAGCCAGTGTATGAAGGATATTAAATTGGACTATTTCTGATATGTCTCACAACGTTTATTTTCTGTTGTTTGTGTCTTGCTTTTTTCGTTTCAGATTATTACATGTTTATTTTCTTTTATCTCAAGTCTCGTTAGTTACTATTGGGTTTCCACGTGGTTTTGAATGTGCGTTGATTTAAATTTCTTATTTTTACTTATTCATTTTTCCCAAATTTCACCTTTTCTCTTCATATTTTACTTTGCTTTTATTTTTTATGATAGTGTTCGCTCTTGAATTCGACTTCTTGTCCTCCCCATGGTTTGTAATCATTGCACTCATATTACTTCATAATTATCATTTTCACGTATTTAGATTTTAGACGGTAATCATGGAAGAAGCATGTTATCCCCGGTGTCCATAGGAATCTCCATTATCTATCTTAGTTAGTCTTTGCTCTTCACCTACTATTGGCATCGCTCGATGTTGACACTTACTATGTTTTGCATCTTTTTGTTTTTCAAAAGACTTGTCCTTGATAAGTTTTCACAATTCCATTTTCTCGTCCTTTAGAATAAAAAAAAATAATTTTATGGGAATCTACCATGAGTATATTTTAGACGTTATTTACGATTGTTTAAATTATCTTTCTAAAGGTATAAATGGCCTTAATCTACAGATAAGATATGCCTGTTATCGTATCAGTACAATATTTAGTTTAGTTTTGTGTGCCATGTGGTTATTTCGTCAAATATAATTCGAATCGTTTTGATTATATTGTGGATCTTTTATGAATTGCCACTTCATTGAAAATTGGGTAGTTTCTTAATGATTGCGCATTTACTCTTCTACTTTTCATTACAACAGCTTAGGCTTTCGAAAGTAATACATGTAAATTATATATATATATATATATATATATATATATTATATATATATATATATATATATACATATATATATGTATATATATATGTATGTATATATATGTATATATGTGTATATATATATATATATATATATATGTGTGTGTGTGTGTGTGTGTGTGTATATATGTATATACACAAAAATATACGCTTATACAAGAAAAGACCATTCATTGTTTGAAAAAAAAATATGCAATGAATGAATGGGTCGAAGCAGAATTAACCTTATACGTGGTTCTGTAATACAGTGGTGGATATCAAGGCTGAAAAACAGAAAATTGACTCATATGACCCCAATAAAGTAATGGTGATATACAGAATACAGTACACACCTTACAGAATGTGAGTAAAAGTTCATTATGACAATTGAAATAATGAATCGGTCGTGAAGTGTGATAGGGAGATGTTAGGTAAGAATAAAGAGCGAATTTGATCAGATGTTGTTGCTTTAATGATGGAAAATCTCTGTTTTGTAATTCAACTAGCTATAAGTGACCTAGGAAGTTTTCTCGTATTTTATCCTAATTTTTCTTCTCCGCCCAACGTGGCTTCGCAAACCTAATACTGTTTTTAGTTATATGTTAATATATATATATATATATATATATATATATATATATTACAAAAAGACACTTAGTTTTTTATTATTAGTATTACTTTGGAAAAAATAATGTTAGTCACCTGTAAATTACTTTAAGAAATATATTTCCTCGGAACATTTTATAACAGTGAGTCTAAATTCCACTTTTAGGTGACTTAGTTTGTAAGTACTTTAGATAACCAGTGATAGAAAAATCATTTTCGATGCATAAGTGCCCTTTACGTTAAAAACGTGTCAGTGTGATATCCTGTAAAAAGAAAACTAATCATTATCGAAAACTAAAAGACCTGAATTGTTTTCAATTGATTTTACCAAGAAATTATAATAAAGGGGAAAATGACGATCTTAAAACTAAACAAACCATATGCTTAGATATCACGTTTGAAGGAGTCTTATGATTTCGTATAATCTATTAGGTGAAACCAGTTGACGTTTTGAAACACACATAAGCTCTTTACAATTTTTTCCCTTTTTTACAAATGGACAAAATAAGTTTTATTCATTGATGTCAATTGGCATGTAAGCGAATAAAATGAATATGAATTTATAAAAGTTTATATAAATTTTCCTGAGAAAATTCATTATATTTCTTTAGATTTGTGAAATAGAACAAAATTACCGATGTCTTGGAACAGATTCCTCCCAACATTCATAGCATTGGGGCCTACCCTAAGACGTAAGAAGAGAGAGAGAGAGAGAGAGAACGTTGGGATGGGAGACGTAAACATTAATCTGAGAAAAGCTGCGCTGAAGAAATGAAACGGAAAGTCTTGGGGTGTTGGTATGCATTGCACAAAGCTACAAATACTGGTAAATTCTCCCGGTGCGACTTTCAATGGGTTTCTCGTCGCTTGGTTGTCGCTGTGAGTTTGTCGGATTTTTATTTGGGATTTTTTCCCTTCCCTTTTCGGCGGTTTTTTTTTTTTTTTTTTTTTTGAAGAGGAGACCAAGCAATGCGTCCATGTGGAGTTTTCTTGATTTCTTCAATGATACAGATTTGTCATTCGAAGTAGTTTATTTGCTTCTTTGAATATAATTGTATCTTTTATTTTCTTATGTGATGAATGCTAAAGTACCAGTTGTTTAATCATCTTTATTCCTTGATAATAATTATCCTTTCAACGAAAGAGAAAAAATTATATTCCTCATAAAGAGAGAAGAGAAAATAGAGGTAGGTAAAAGTAAATTAGCTTTGGAAAAAGATATGGATAAGTAGAGAAAATAAGTAGCAGAACAAAATAATTTAAGTCAGAATTCATTTATTGAAAGGTAACCATGGATAGAATAACATAACTGTATCAAATTTTAAGGATGCCTCGTTGGGACTGTATGCAATAAGGATATCCATGATTAATGAATAACCCAATGTATAGTTGTATAGTTATTATCCAGTCTAACAGCAAATGTTTTTATGTTGACATAAGCCTTTTTATAGTTTATATATGACATATCTGTTATGACGTTGTTACTGTTTTTAGAATGATTTATTGTTAATTTTTTCTCATCATTTATTCATTTCCTTATTTCCTTTCCTCACTGAGCTATTTTTCCCTGTTGGAGCCCTCAGGTTTATAGCATCCTGCTTTTCCAACTAGGGTTGTAGCTTGGCTAGTAATAATAATAATAATAATTATTATTATTATTATTATAATGATAATAATAATAATAATGATAATAATAATAATAATAATAATAATAATAATAATAATAATAATAACACATGTAGCCATCGGCTAATGAACTCCACGTTAAAATGTCAACAATTTTTTTAATACGAAGAAAGATAACATAATGTGCGTATCTGAATTAAGATACAATTTCAAAAGTTCTTATGTACGACTTATTTTTAATTGGAGAAGTACGTTAGTTAAAACTCGCAAGCAAATTTGAGGCATCC
>NC_090768.1:21876606-21879106 GCF_036898095.1 Palaemon carinicauda
TATATATATATATATATATTTCTGGTCACACTGAGCTCTTCCGTCCCTCCGGAGTGGTGAGAGGAAGTAATCAATATGTATATATATATATATATATATATATATATATATATATATATATATATATATATATATATATATTTCTGGTCACACTGAGCTCATCCGTCCCTCCGGAATGGGGAGAGGGAGTAGTCATAACCTGATCTGAGGGAGGTGTGTGTGTATCTATATAAATATTTAACAGTCATTTTTTACGGGTCGCGTATACTAGTAAATAATATAACAGTAATTATGTTTCTTGGAGGTTCTGAAGAATGGAGCGAGAATGAGTCTTTTAATGTGTAGAGATAATTTCATTATTTCAAAATACATGAAATTTCAATCGTATCATTACCGAGCAACTCCCTCAAACTATTTTTTTTCTATTTTATTGTCTTGATGTGAAAGTCTGCACAAGTCTATTTTGCAGTCGATCTCTTCATCAATAGTTTTAAAGGTATTTATTTTTTAGGATTCTACCAACAGTTTCACTGGTTGTAAAAGGAGAAGGTTTTTAGGGAAAGATTTTGATTGAGCATTGCATTTACGCCCTCAAAAAATTCTGGTTTTCCTGTTGCTAAAAGCAAAAATTTAACAGCGCATTTAACTTCGTCAGGTAAGAACACCTGGTATCCGCTTTTGACAATTAGTAGTGTTGTGGCGTCAGATGATTTTGGCAGCAGGAGAATTAAGGAGTAATACTTTTTTTTTGTACTGCCTGCCATATTAAATGTTTACTTTTTCATGGTATTCTTTTTGTTATAGTTTCAGTTATTTCTTGTGATATTCGGCTTTGAAATGCCAAACTGAAATTTCGTTTGTGTGCAATTCATATCAAACAACAACAAAGAATTTTTTTCAGATACCATCGTTTGTTTGACCGGAAAATATTGTGTAGGTAATGTACAATTCTGAAATCACATTATGACTATTCGTAAAAGGAAACAAATCTAATGTTATTTTTGACGTTATTTCTTCATAATCCCGTCTTATCTTTTGTTTACATTGAAGTCGATAGAACTACATGAGTATTTTATCGAACTGTTTTATAAAAACCAACAAAAAATCGACAAGATTATGATAACGCTTAATCTACATTTCATATTTTTTTATCTATCTCTAGATAGGTGACGTGTTGTTTGTATTTCGTCGGGATAAAACACGTGCAATCATTTTGTTCTCATTTTAATGAATGAAAAATAAATATTTATGACAAAGTGTTCTTCTAAATGTGAATATAATTGTGTATGTGTTGCCATTTTTAATATCTTAACCATTATACATATCGATTCCTTGAAATATGGGAAATTCATATTCATTTAGAATTCATTGTTGTATTTCTTATAAATCTTGCAGATATAAAAAATTAATTATCAAAAAAAAAAAAAAAAAAAAAAAAACATCAATGGCCATGCAGAATTGAGCGTTGTTCTATTTTGTAATCCATTTTTGATTACTATTAATGACTATTACATTAGTACAAAACCTGACGGTAATAATTACTGTTTAATGGAAATGAATGACACCGGGAAGTTGGTGATTTTTGTATGAAATTTAATAACATCAAGTTCTGACAATGGTACCAAGGATGAGTATCCTGCGGACAAAACTTCAACAACAAAAATCGTCCCTATCTCTGTCTCTCTCTCTGTACATAATCCTCTTCTCCTTACCCACAAAATAAAGGTAAATAATAAAATCACAACAGTTAATGTAGATGTTTGATATTGACGGTTAGAAAAGAGAAACGTCGTATCCTGTACTTTGGCAGTCGCCTGACAATGAGATTGTATTTACAAAAGATTGATTAAGTGACAGATGATTTGCATCCATATTCCCCCCTCCCCCCTCCACAAAGGGGGGGGGGAAGAAAACAGATCACCTACCGATGTCAAGAATTCTTTAAATGAAGGATACTTTAAAGAATAAAAAAGAATAGTTACACTCGAACTCTATACGGTTTAAAATCAGGCAGCGGAAGCGCTACGCTTACAAATCTCAATTCGGCGTCCATTACAAGCAATTTTAGAATAAAACAAGAGCAATCAGAGATTTCTGACTTCCGCAAAAGTTTGATTGCGTCGTCCATGTCCTAAGCCCTAAGATCTATCTATGGTGGAAATATCAAAATCCGTTAATTTAATTGTAGAAATGTAGAAAAGTGCAAATCCAGATTTAGAATCAGGATCTGGTTCCGGATCATCTCTAAAATTCAACGAAGTCGTCCGTGACCAAAGGTCTATATGTGGTGAAAATTTTGATAAAGTCCGTCAAGTAGTGTAGGCGTAATCTTGTCCATAGGCAGATAGACACTCAAATAGATAAGTAAAACGACTCAGTTTTATAACCTCCTTGGTGGAGGTAATAACAGCGCACCACATGAAGAGCAAAATACATTATCTTTCAAAGGTAATTGTCGGTAGTAATTATCTTCGGAACCACCCAATCCAGGATGCTCCGT
>NC_090768.1:21884106-21904106 GCF_036898095.1 Palaemon carinicauda
CCCTGAGGCTGGTTTACTGATTGCTGCCATACGTAAAGTGTTAGCCACTGTGGATGGTCTCCTATTTTATACTGGCTCTTCCAGTTCTGGATATTTATTTATTCTTTTTTTTTTTTTTTTTTTTTTTTTTTTTTTTTTTTTTTTTTTGAAGGCCCCTTCACTGTTTCATTGCTGGTAAATTCTTCATTTTGTAACCTGAATTGTTTTTGCATTGGTTTTCTGTGCCTTCCTTCTGTTCTGTTCTGTTCTCTGCTATTTTTATTTTGTTTTACTTAAAGTACAGGTTTTCCTGATGGCAGACCATACATCAAAGTTTGTAGGGGTAGACTTACTTGATCTGTTTCATGTTTATTAGCTTCCAGCAGCCATGCCTCCCGTTTGAGCTGTATTTGGATGCCATAGTAATAGCAAAAAGACCATTAATATGGGTATTTGATATTTTAGTTTCCCAAAAGAAGAAAAAACGAAGAAATTGTGTATGCTTGCAAATGCTCTAATTTGCTCAGTCCATTTTAAAGTAGAAGACTATTCTGAAGACGTTGAAAATTTACTTTTCAAATAAAGATAATAGGTGACCTTTCGTTATGTAAAGAAAAGTCATTAGGGCTAAAATTATTTGTATTCCTTATAGGTTATTCATTTTTTTTTTATTATTATTATTATATATTGTTGTTGTTGTTGTTGTTGTTATTATTATTAGTATTATTATTATTATTGTTATTATAATTATTGGTATTGTTATTATAAACCAAGCTATAATCCTAATTGTAAATGCAAAATGTTAAAAGCCAAAGTGAGCCTCCAACAGTGAAAGAAACCCAGTGAAATTCTTAATTTCACATAACATTTTCTGGGCTGTCCTTTTAAGTCCTTGCTTTATGGATTGTGCACATCTATCTTCTTTTTCATCTACCTGAAAAGCTATTGCTGTGTTTCAGATTTTATGAAATCACAGCAACAATTCATTTACTTGAAGAACAATAAACTGAATAGTTTTCATATATTTAGTGGTTACTTAAGGGGGCAATAACCCCCCCCCCAAAAAAAAAAAAAAAAAAAAAACAGAAAAAAAACCTTAACATTTGAAAATAGTATGGAAATCTATTTTAGCACTTATGATAGCTTGTAGAGGTGTTTAAAGAGACAGAATTGTAACCCCTTAAAGAGTGGGCGTGACGCTTTCGAATGTATGCACCACGGTAATAAAGATTGTAATTTCTTTCTACATTTGCTGGTTATATCATTATGTCATATGGTGGTGTCTGACATTTTTTTTCTCTCAGTAGAACGACTAATTGACCAAAGCCCACCATACAATAACTAATTACAGCCAGGGATATTGATAGTATCTCGTTTCCCTTGAAGAAGGATTGTTATAGTGTTGTTCCTGAAGTGATCTGTTATTTGCGCTTTGTCCATTTTCTGTGTTTCGGGTTGGCATATACTGTGCAGTGGTAAATTTTAACCATGGAATCCGGTGAGCTCAGACAGCCAGAGGGAAGTTCTGCGAGAAAGCAAGAAAAGTTACGGGAAAACGCGATAAAAAGAATTTGTGATGCCATAAGAAAAGAAAGCAATAGAGAAGAGGCAAAAACAAGAAAAATAAGGAAGGCTCATCGGGAAGAAGAACATACTATTGCTGAAGAGGGAGAGACTTCGGACCCGGAATGGCACTACTTCCATAGTGCCATTTGTCTTTTGGTGAAGAGTGCCATTGAGGAAAGGGAAATCGCCCACTACTGGATAAGAAAAAAATCCTCTCCAATGATTTGATGCTTTGAGGACACCTCAGCAGTGAAGGAATTTCCTGGCAAAGGTGCAAACATTAAATCAAGACGAAAATCACAGTGGTGTCTAGAAGTAACTTCATGGTAAGTTGGAGCCCATAATTAGTTAATATTTTTCAAAATGATTGATTAGCTGCCGGCACTATCATTATATATTGAAGAGTTTTATGCCTTATAAATATGTTATAAGTATTTCCGAACTTTAAACGTCCGTAGCCAAAAGCTAGTTTTTTGCACTTAAATTATTCATAAAAAAAATAAAAATTTTCACCAATTTACTTGAAACTTCTTGGCAAACTGAAATTTAAAATTTGGAATCAAATAAAAAAATCCTAGATTTCCGTGACATCATTCTGGGCAACCATCTTGTAAGCATAATATTTTATTATATTTTGTGAAATACTAAAAACAAAAATGTACTGATATTTTTTTTTACTTCTTATATATGACGTCACAGCGCTGTTATTTCATTATAACACGTCGACACAATATTTGGAATCATATTTAACATAATCCACGAAAATTTCAAATACTTCTTTTCCCGAATTTTTTTTTCTACTTTTGGTTTGGCTCCCCGTTAAAGAAAACGGCAGAGAACTTTAATTTGATAGTCTAATGCAATTTACTCTTCGTAATCTAGGTGTCATAGACGGTAAAATATTTTAGAAAAATAGAGTCGAGGGGAAGAAATGTATCATGCAGGTTTTTGGCAAATTACTCAGCTTGTAAGTTAATAATAGGTAAAAGTGTTGGCGCAGCCTCTTCCTTCAGTGCACATTGATTTTTGGGTTTTTCAATTCCCAGGAGTCGGTACTACTTGTCATCAGCATAGTCCTCTGCTTTAAAATGGACTGAACAAATTAGAGTATGCTTACAGTTAATATTGTCT
Organism: Palaemon carinicauda; assembly: GCF_036898095.1. NCBI lineage: Eukaryota > Metazoa > Arthropoda > Malacostraca > Decapoda > Palaemonidae > Palaemon > Palaemon carinicauda. The sequence goes on from NC_090768.1 coordinate 21,886,783, forward strand.
GCGCGTTTGCAAGCTAAACACTTCGCGGTAGCTCGTGACAAGACCTCGCAAGAAAATTGTAAAATGTCACGACATCGCCAGGTTTTTAAAACATGTTTAAATTTTGTCGTGGCCTTGTGCGAGGTGGATGACCTCGCGCCACTCTTGCAAGATAGGTGTTTAGCTAGGTAGCACAACCCCACGTCGTAACACATCTCAACAAAAAAAGTGCGTAGGTGTCAACCTGGTTATACTTGGTTAGGATCTCCTTCTCTTGCTTTTCTTCATTACGGTTTTGCCTATCAGTAGTTGGTCTTTTGTTCCTCTTCATTTCTTTCTGTTAGTTAGGGAGGATGTTCATTTATTTAGGAAAAAATACAACATACATTTTAGAAATGTGTTAAATTGTGGTGGCTGTCTTCCTTCGACGCACTCTGTGGGGTGTCCAGGCTAGGGAATGTGACCATCAGAGCCATGGCAGCAAACACAACGTTGGGGGTCGAGATACTGGGGGATGACAGGGAGGGCAACATATCCAAAGCTGTAGAGAAGCGGGAAACGGGAGTTCTTGGTGAGGAAGTGGAGACAGGTGCTGGAGATGGGAAGTTATATGATGGCATTGCAATCCGTGGCGTCCAAATTTGTGGGCTGCTTTGGTGGGACTGGCTGCTGCTGCTGTGGGACGTAGTATGTTGGTTGCTGTACCTGGTATGGTTGTTGGGTGAACTGTTGCTAGTACTATATGGACTGGTAAGGTTGTCGCTGGAATGTTGCCTTCATTGTAGGAGGGGCCATCGCTGCTGCCTGGACTTCCTCGGGAGATTGATGCCACAGTAGAGGTTGTGATGATGCTGGAGGAGGTTGTGGTGTCCCTGTCAGAGAATTGAGGATTAGCCTGGGGTTGGTGATGAAAGATCTCTGTACAGGCAGTTTCTCCAGGGCTGAGACCATCTCCAGGGTCTTCCTGAACTGCGCCTTGAAGTTCACGGGGGACCCTTTTTAGTCGTGAACACAGGATCTCGGCTTCAGGTCCTTCAGCCTCCTTCTTCTGTGTCAGGATATTGGCCTTCTGCAGGAGCTCCATCAACATTTATGACTGAAGTGACCCTTTGTGAACTAGGAGAGAATCTGTCATTCAACAGTGTGGTATCGTGGGCTATTTGATTTTCCTGAAATCTGTCCTTTTCTTCTCAAAATACTTCCTCACTTGCAGGAAAGTAGAGTCGGGGCAGGTTGCTGCAAGCTCTGTCCACAGCACCTCTGCTTGTCCCGCTTGGTGTAGAGAGGTGAATTCTGCTTCACAAACTCAGCAACCTCAGAAACTTGGGCATCCGTGATGGGGTATTCTGGTCTGTCCCTCTTGCTGGGCTGATACCTCTCTCTCTCTCTCTCTCTCTCTCTCTCTCTCTCTCTCTCTCTCTCTTTTTTTTTTTTTTTTTTTTTGCTGTAGTTCACTAAGTCCTCCTACAGGTTCTTCTTTGACAACAGGATCATCAGCAGACTCCACCTCCACCACCATCCGAGAAGTGGGCATCTCCGGTTCCTGGGACTGGGGCTGCTTGGGCTCCTTGGATTGCTTGGGCTCCTTGGACTGCTTGGTGGTGTGGCGAGGCATTGTAGAGGTTTTAGTAGTATTTTGGCATGTACAGGAAAATTAATGATTTATGCTGGCCCCAGCAACCTATCAACTAGTCAGCGCTCGGTATTCACCCCTGCCTGGGCTCCCACAAATCAGCGTTCAGAACGCGACTCCTCTCGGACGAATTTACAACCAGCACTCCAGACATCTAAAGAAGGAGTAAGCTGTGCGCAAGAAGCGGAACATTTTGGGGTAAGACCTCGTAAGAAATCGCACGGTGTCGATCCTGGCGCAAGGTGGCACTAAATGGCAAAAACCTGTGCGATATCTTACAAAGTGATTGTACGACATCGCAACACCAATGTTGCAAGGTGGCGCGAGGTCATCACCTCGCACCATGCCTTGACAAAATTTTAAACTTTTAAAAACCTGGCGACGTCATGCCATTTTACATGTTTCTTGTGATGTCTTGTCAAGAGCTGGCGCGATGTGGGGTACGCTTTCTTGCGAAGTGGCGCGACCCCACGTCACAACAAAAGAGTGCTTATGTGTCAACCTACCCTAATCAAGAAATTATCCAGTAGTCGTTTGTTGTTTCCTCTATGCACCTAGTAGACATCCTTCAGGATTTTGTTGCAATGCTGGAGTTGTCTTGCCATTCTTGCTTGTAAGGCTCTGTAGCTCTTGAGCCAGGAACCATGGACATCTTCAGTTGGTTCCTTTGCTTAACTCGTCCATTTCTGTTGCTTTGATATCCAGTTGCCATATGGCATATTTTTGTAGCCTACTGAGTCACTCCACATGCATTTCAAATGACTCCTGTAAGGTTTAGCTTCTGGGTTTTCCTATCATTCCTATCTTTTGTTTCAAAATGTTTATTCTGCTGGTATCTTTTATTCCTCTTAATATATCTTTGGATCTTTTGCATTTTTGCCTTTATTCTTTGGATTATGTCGTCTGTTATACTGTTTATGCCTTTTTCTTGTTCTTTGTATCTCTCATTCAATTCGTTTTGTATCTAGCCATTATTCAGTTTATTTTCTGTCATCTCTGTTATTTCTTTTAGGGTTTTTTTTTTTAAGGAGGATTTTTTAGACTTTTCTCATTGGGTGGCATTGTTTGTGTTTGTATGTCCATGATCTCCATGGCCAGTATTGTTCTTGCATATATGAGATTATTTGTTTTCATTCTGGTACGGAATAGCCTTGGCATTCCATTGACCTTTGTTTTTATGGTTCAGTTTCTCTTGGTTGTAGGCTCCCAGGGTGGGATCTATGCCATGCTTCTATCTGTTCAAGTCTATTGTCTTATCATACACAATTGTACCGAAATGTTTTTCTGTTGCTTTCGCTACTTTTTGTTTTATCATCGTCATCTTCTACACCTATAGACGCAAATGGCCCTGGTTAGATTTTGCCAGTCGTCTCTATCTTGAGCTTTCATTTCAATACTTCTCCATTCATCTGCCTCAGACATATAGCCTGGGTCTTCCAACTCTTTTAATGCCTAGTGGAGCCCAGTTGAATGCTTGGCGAACTAATCTCACTTGGTGAGTGCGAATAGCATGCCCAATCCATTTCCATCTATCCCTCCCTCACCCTGATCTCTTCCAGATATGGCACTCAAGTAATCTCTCTTATAGTTTCATTTTTAATCTACTAAATCTTTTGGAGATTGTTTCATTGTCATACCGTAAATCATGTCCATACAGTAACACATTCCACTAAAATGATATATAGCCAGAAGAGTCAACAAAAAATTACTGGAAGAGAGTTATTTCCATACCTCTACTTGATCACATACTAAGTGAGTTGGAGAGCAAATTTTCCAATCACCAGACTGTGACACCTACTGGTTTATGACTGGTTCCTATTACCGTGGTTACCCAAACGTTTCCAGAGGCTGAGATTAAATTCAGCTCACTCACAGTAGTATATGAAGATGAATTAACATCTGCAGATAACATTGACGGTAAACTGAATTATTTACACCATAGTTGACACAGGTTTTTAGGATTCTCGGGCTTACTCAGTACCGCATCTGCAACGTTAAAGAGTAACGTAACAATTACGTTTTATTATTATTATTATTATTATTATTATTATTATTATTATTATTATAATTATTATTATTACTTTCTAAGCTACAACCCTAGTTGGAAAAGCAAGATGCTATAAGCCCAGGGGCCCCAACAATGAAAGCTGCCCAGTGAGGAAAGGAAACAAGGACAAATAAAATATTTCAAGAACAGTAACAACATTAAAATAAATATTTCCTATATAAACTATAAAAACTTTAACAAAATATTCGTGCCTGATTGCCTGGTACATGTTCACCACACAGCAACCCCAAGAACATTAAATCAAGGCTAAGATGCAGCATGACAAATGCTCGTCTAACTAGCCTTGCACTCATGCATATTTACAGGTATTTTTATGTATATCAGCGAGTTCGTTTGATAACACCCAAGGAGACTTGATTTTAGATACATTATGGTCGAATAAGTATGCCAATGTGCTCTGTTCATTATAATAATTGAAGTTTATTTTCTGTATCATCAAATAAACTGACTTTAATTTGAAGTGTCTTTTTTTGTAATTCTCTTTATCTATAAAGTGTAATGTAAGATGTTACAAGGTATTTTTGTGATTTGATGAAACCCATTAATTTCAACTTGAATGCCAAATAACTTTGAAAGGTATTCAATTTATAGAAATTAAAGAAAAGCTGAAATTTTAAGAGCGGATTATACCAAAATATATTTTTCTTTATTAGATAAAGATGCCTTGAATGCGCCACAGAGCATCTTTTTTATCTCTTATCATGAAAATACAGTTACATTTTAATAATTAACATTATTTGCGTAATTATCCAATCAGAAAAGTATGGATATGAACTTATAGAATATAAATCAAAATATATAGTGTAGAAATTCTTTTGTTACATACTTAGAAATATGTAATATCCATCAGTATCTGGGAGATTAAAACAGCCCCCGACCCCTCATCATTAAGGCTTCTGCCCTTCGGACCTCAAGTTCATGCCCCCTCCCCCCTCCAAATATTCCTGGCCACACCACCTGTAGCAGTGGAAGCGGAATTGCTCCGGTCCCCCCAAAAATTAATGTTTTTGGCGTTATTCAGTCTCTGAGTGTTGTTAGAAAAGACAGAGGAAGATAGGATAAATAGGTCGTACCGACTACATGTTAATGAAGGTTTAAATCAGTCCTAAATTTCTTATAAGGTTTTCCCATCTATTGATTGATTGTCTTCGGACTCATCAGTATCTATTTCGTCTTATAACTATTTTATCAAAAACCATATATACTTGTTATGAAAATAAGTTATCATTTGCTTCTTTTATTAATTTTATATATATATATATATATATATATATATATTATATATATTATATATATATATATATATATATATATATATATATATATATATATATATTATCCCCTTACACACGATACCTTTCAGAAACCAGGAATAATATTGATTAATGATATGAAAGCAAATATGAAACGACGAGGAAAATAGAATACGTATTACAATGAGGAAGTTAGAAGAGAAAGAGAGAGAGAGAAGCAGCTGTGTACAAATTTTGATTGAAGTATTGAATACCTGTTTCCATAGTGGTAAATAGCCGTTAGCTATAATTGCGTCAAGTGTTTCCCAGCCAAGAACTTGAAGTGTGGATAACCTACGTAGCACTTGTCCTTTTAGATAATTATATTTATAGATATGAGTCGAAAATGATGGCAGCCCATTCCCGTAACTGGTCCAAGCCCGTGGAAAGGAGGAGAAAAATAGGACTTGACCTCATAGGAAGCGAAAACTATTTTCATGAAAGATTAGGTGAAAATAGCCGGAAAAAATACATATCTTACAGGTAAAGAATGAGGTAAATCTTCAGAATCAATGAATTCTAGAATTATCTTCGACCGAGCAGATGTGGGAGGGGTGGTCCCGTGGGAGCTACCCCACTGCCTGAATGGCAGAGTATTTCAGGCTAGCAACACTGTGTCCAATAGTGATTGTATGAGCCGAGAAAAAGACTGTAATGATGGATGATTTTTGGTTTACCCGGAGTCATAACTATTAATGTCACTGACACCTATGTCTAAGCATGAGTTCAAGAAGTAGAGAGCAATATCCCATTTACGTTGGATCTTAATTGATCGATATTATTATTATTAGTAATATTATTATTAGTAGTAGTAGTAGTAGTAGTAGTAGTAGTAGTAGTAGTAGTATTACTTGCAAAGCTACAACCCTAGTTTGAAAAGCAGGATGCTATAAGCCCAGATGCCCCAACAGGAAAAATAGCCTAGTGAGGAAAGGAAATAAGGAAAACTAGATATTTTAAGAACAGCAACAACATTGATATAAATATTTCCTATATAACCTATAAAAACTTTTAACAAAACAAAAGGAAGAAAAATTAAATAGAACAGGAATAGTGTGGTCGAGTGTATCCTCAAGAAAGAGAACTCTAACCCAAGACAGTGGAGGACCATGGTACAGAGGCAATGGCACTACCCATGACTAGATAACAATAATTTGATTTTGGAGTAGCCTTCTCCTAGAAGAGCTGCTTACCATAGCTAAAGAGTCTCGTATACCCTTACTAAGAAGAAAGCAGCCACTGAATAATTTCAGTGCAGTAGTTAACCCCTTGGGTGAAGAAAAATTGTTTGGTAATGACAGTGTTGTTAGGTGTATAAGGATAGAGGAGAATCTGTAAAGAATAGGCCAGACTATTCGGTTTATGTGTAGGCAAATGGAAAGTGAACCGTAACCAGAGAGAAGGATCCAATGTAGTACTGTCTGGCCAGTCAAAGGACCCCATAACTCTAAAGCCGTAGTATCTTAGCGGTTGGCTGGTGCCCTGGCCAACCTACTACTAGACAAAGAAAAAGAAGTTCGGGAGCGAGGGATTTGTGTGTCATCTAAAACTATCTTCCATTGAGCAGTCATTTAATCAAATCATCTTTTAGAAACAATATGCTACACATTTGCGGTGTTTTGTTTTGGCATTTTAATCAAGAAAAGAAAAGAAAACTAGGTGACTGATAAGATAAGCAACTACTTCAGTAAAAGACGAGAGGCAACTCTTTATCTGTGTGGATTGTCCTTATCTGGTGCCATTATTATTTCTTCTAGTAAATTGCTTGCTCTCCTTGATTTAATGAATTATCAATCCTGATTTTGCTGAATCTAGGCTTTTGGTATATGTTGAGTAAGCTGTTCCTAAAGCGTTCTTCAAATACAAAATCGAAAGTGATACACAACCACTTATCCTTGAAGACGAAGAAAAACCTAATCGTCTGTAAAAAGCAACGGGGAGGAACATCAACAAAAACTAAGAAAAATTCATTAGAAAATTGCTACACAAGTTCTGTGTAATTCAGTTCATGTTCATTACATATAGGTTAACATATATAGCTGAGCATACCTGTCAGTGGGTGTAAAACATATTTGACAAATTCAGAATAATTATTTCAGTCAGCGATAAACATTATCTTACTGACTTGCATCTTTTTATGGTCAGGCTTCATAGCCTGGGATACTTGATTCTATGTCTGTAGTCAGATCGACAGGAAGAGTTTTCAGAGGGGATCTTGTTTTCAATTCAAGAGGATTTTTGGCTGGTTGAAAAAAGTTTATCTTATTCACATTATACAATCCTCTTTTTTACATAATTGGTTATCAATTATTGATAATTTAAAACTAAAGCGCATGGCAACGTAATGAATGCTGATGTGTAAGTTTTTTTTTTCCTTTCTTTTTTTTTTTAAGCAAATAATGTATTTCCGAAATCCACAACTGCATAAAGTGTAACGGCAATTTACGTAATTCAATGGAGAATCCTATCTCTTAATAAGTCACATTTTGTGTGCATGTTTCCTACACGTGTGAAATCATGTGAGCATTAGCTAATGTCAGCTTATCAACGTCGTAATCTTTCGACCATGACACAATGGAAAAACCATACTGCCTTTGACTCTCAACTTAGTTTTCGCTCTTCGGTTGGATTTTACATTTTTCTAATGATTATTATGAACTGAATCCCATATAAATCTCTGTGTTTATAAAAGTATCTCAATCTTAATCTTGATGTAAATATCACGTGTGTTCACGCTTGCCATATTCCTATATATATATATATATATATATATATATATATATATATATATATATATATATATATATACATGTGTGTATATATATATGTATATGTATATGTATATATATGCATATATGTATGTATGTATATGTATATATGTATATATACATATATGTGTATATATATATATGTATATATGTATATATACATATGTGTATATATATATGTATATATACATATATGTGTATATATATATATATATATATATATATATATATATATATATATGTATATATACATATATATATATATATATCTATATATATATGTATGTATATATATATTTATATGTATATATACTGTATATATATATATATATATATATATATATATATATATATATATAGATATATATATATCTATATATATATATATATATATATATATATATATATATATATATATATACATTCTTAGTTTTCGTAATGACTAACTGTACTCATATTAAATCATTATGGAAAATCTCCAGGATGATACATAGTCAATCAAATGTTTATTTCATATTCACGTTTTGTTCTTAACATTGATACTATAATCAGTTTCTTGCTCAGTCTTTATAGATCTGTCATAGTATACCCTGTATATTTTGAGGATGTTATATATCCTTTATCATTTATCAGGAATTGTGACATTGATAATTGACACGATGCTAGGAAATGATTTGCTTAAGATTTTTTTATTTCTAAGAGAAGTAAAAATAGTAGAAAGTTATTACGACAAATATTTCCGAGAGAATGCATCAGAATGTCCTTTGGGTATGATCTGATAAGATATAGTTTGCATCGCTTCTTCGTTCACGTAATTTCTTTGTTCCCATTAATCGTTTATTTACTGCTTCTCTTTAAAAGCAAATTGAATGGTTATAGGTTTCCCTAACACTGCCTACTACTTTTAACCTATATGGTGGGCTCTGGGTTAGCCAGTAAGTTTTATGAGCGCCATGTGTGTAACATTTTACTTTAGAATAGAAACATCTAAAACTGTCTTTTTTTTTTTTACGGGGTAGTACCCTTTGATGGAAATTTCCCCAATATTACGCATTTGTTTCTAAAATTGCATCATCTGAGCTTTTATCTTATCTCTCACTGCAGCAATAGGAATATTTTGTGTTGATAGATCCAAGATAATAGCTGTGCATTTGTGTGAGTTTGTTCGTTTTCAGGTGGTTTTACAGTTGTTTCAGCTGGAAATCTGTAATTTATCTTTTTGAAATTATATTTTAGATTTATTTATTTGTACAGGATTAACTAAACCAGATGCACTGATATTTTTATGACAGCCAAACAAATTATACAATGTTCTCTTTGATATAAAATGTATGATAACACCATGATAATAAATCTCCAGTTTTGTTGCTTGTGAATTATTTTAATACGTTGAAAGGAAGAAAAGTTAATTTTTTCCTTTGACCATTAATATCTTATGTTAAAAGGGAAATCAATTTGGTACCTTCGACTTGTAAAGAATTACTGATTGCTTTTTAAGTGATTTCTACTCCATTTCACCATCATTATCATCTAAACATAATTCGGTCGCTCGGTTATGTGACATCCATGAATTTGTCTGGTAATTTTAATAGTTTTTTTAATTGTATTTGAATAGATGCTTCATTAATCGTCATAAAATTACTTTGCGCTATAAAGAAATATATTTCAGTGAAATATAGTAGTCCTACTAGCCCTAATTTATCTTGCTGTATGGTTCGCTAACGTTGGAGCAGTAATATCAGTCACTGCTATTTAAGTGTGTGGGATGTAACTTAAATCCACATTCCAATGTTTGGTTTCAATATGAAACTTTCGAAGGTAATGTTTAAGTTCTTGATAAATTAATCAATTTTTTTTTTTGGGGGGGGGGACTTCAGGACGTCATTCAACAGGTGTCTCTCATTTGCTGGTGTTCCGTTTACTTTTCAGTGGTCATCATGATGCTCTTTTTGTATGTGTATGTGAGCATTTGCCTGTTTCAACGGATTAAATGTTTATTTGGTCGCTTAGGTTGCAGAACTAACCCACAATGGCAGTTTAATGCTGTAGCATATCTCAAATTAAGCCCTAAAATTAGCAACCCCTCCCTACCTTCCAACAAGTCACAACCATCATATTTCAAGTTTTTAGGATCCATAGGTTTTGGAATGAGTGGTTGTGAAATTCTGGAGAATGTTTAAGGTACGTTTTCACTGAGACTTTGTGTCGTGGGGTCACAACTGAAAGGGCGGCTAAATGTCGTGATTTCTTGACCTTGTTGTGATATTTCATTCCATAATTTGATAATTATATGTTGCTTATGAATTAAATTGAAGAAGCAGGTTAATTTTGAGGAACATTTAGGGTTTCCATCATAAAAATGTGACTTTAAGGTTAGTACCCATATAAGAATCTTAATTTAACATTTATTTTGTAAGTGATCTTTCAACTTGAACAAAAACATTTCTTCTTCATGATATTCCTTTTCGTTATTAAGCTGTGGTTGAATCAGTATTGCACGACATTTCCAGACTATAGAAATTTACTGAATGGCCATTATCTATACTGATTATAATGAAGCAGATCTTTAATACTTGGTGAAATGGATAGGTTACTAACACAAATGAAATGAAGAAATATAATTTAATCATTTAACAGGCAATTCAAATTAATTACACTTATAGGTTGATCGAAACTATTGAACTTAAAAAACTAAAAATATGATAGCCATCTTCCGCTTCATCATCACTGTCCATCTGTGTGTGTAGAAACATGTTGGTTGCTGCAGTCTGAATATCAACACGTCTGCACAAATCAATTCTGACATAAAGCAGTGTCACTCCCTTTGGTAATCATAGGTTTTGGTATGCCCTGTACAATATAAATGTGTGAAATGCCTCACTTCAAAGTATACTGTTGCCAAGAGTCCTTCATGATCCGTCCAACCTTTACCAATGTAATTCCAGAGTTAAGGTTGTGCTTGGCTACTCACCCACACTGCAGTCTGGTACTTAGCTCGTTTCAGATGATGCTTGAATGCATTTTTGTTGGGGAAAGACACTACAGGGTTTGTCGGTCTTGAATGCATACAAATGTCTTAAGGCATCTAGTTACGTACTTGCAGGTAGCTTACAATTCAACTTGTAGAGGAGAAGAATAAAATTATGGGTAACAGAATAATCATCTCCAAGAGCTGATGAATTTCCCAGTAAATGTAGAGGCCCCAGTGCAGACATGTGGTTTGTGAGAGCTTAAAGGTTTAAAGGACACTCATGTATGGCAGAGGCAAGGGGCAGTGACATCGGCCTAGCAAGTGGGACAATGCCCTAGAGACTAACCATATATAATTTTTGATCATCGCCCAAGCCCCCTCTGCATCCAAGCAAGGATGAGAGAGGGTTAGGCAATGGCTGCTGATGACTCAGCAGGTAGAACTATAGGCTTTTCAAACTCACTATTTTTAGCTCACAAGGATAGTGAGGTTGCAGACATTTAAGGAACTAATGAGTTTGAGTGGGACTTGAACCCTAGGCTGGCGGTCACTAGACAGAGATGTTACCAGTTTTCCGAGCTGGTATAGAGCAGACGTGCTATCACAGCCTGTCAAGGCAAGTGTTGCCGACAATGCTTCACACACATTGGGTCCAAGATTCTCACCCACATCAAGGACCGAAACAAACCTCTCCCGATTTGTATGTCCGCTAATGGGCTTGTAGACTTTTGGAGTTAACATGCCCTCATGGAAGTAGTATTTCATCAGAACGAGTACATCAGTATCGTCAGAATCTATCGCTATCTTCTGGTGTTGAGGCGACATTTTAGTGAAATGGAATATCAAATGAGCGTCAGCCTCCTCTTGAGAGCAAAACAATACAGCAATTTCATTTGAGCCATCCTTTGTTATGCAAGATGCTTTCTTACGCACTGATTAGCCTAAGGTATTCACTATTTCATCAACTGGTGACTACCAAAATTATGATGAATATGAATGCGCATAACACAAACTTTCCTATCAAAACTTTGACTTAGAGGAGTTGCACTTTGCAGTTGCAGAAGTTAGTTGGATGTTTAAGAAGCATATTATTGTTATAAACCTATTAATGTAGCTAAACCCAGAGATACTATTGGAGGAAGTGCCAAGGCAATCGCTGTGCATACTATATTGCGAGAGCCCAATGTTAGCGTGACATAGGGTAAGGATTTTCAAGTTATTTTTACTGCTGCCATCATCAGTACAACTGCTTGCCTCCTGGTTTGTCATGTCAAGACAAATTAATAAAGTTGTATAGACGATCTGGAACAATCTCCATAGTGCCTGATATCCAGATAAAGTACTGATATGAAAGAATTGGCATCATATATGGTGGAATTTTTTTGTCGCAGGAAGTCACCAGTCATGATTAACACTTTGTTCTCATCGATATAAGCATTCTTCGAAGTCAAGTTCTCATCGATATAAGCATTCTTCGAAGTCAAATCTTCATATTCAAGGTCAGAATTACCACTACGTTCAGTGAAGACTAATTTATAGCTAAAGTGATGTACCAATCTTTTCTTTAGTTTCCAAGGAAATAGCTATTGTCATCAGTCCCTACCGCTTGGATAAAGTTATCTCGTAGGGAAGGCATGTCATAAATACCTGTTTTTTTTTTTTTTATAAAGGATGAAACTTTTTATGTATTTAACAATACATTTGAATGTTTTATCATATGATGATTCAAAAATTGGATAGACTGAGACTTTGTTTGCTAACTTAAATGGCATAACAGCTTCTGTGATATTTTGCATCAAATGCAGAAATATCTGGATGGTTCAACATTCTAGCCTGAACAACATCTTATCACTCTTGGGCAGGATAAAGAACTTTCTCATGTGGGCTCTGACCTATGCTTGAAACATTGCTTTCTTACGTAGAACGACGAGGACTCAATCCTTGGTCATGGACGTGAAATATATTTTCCAGATCCATTTGCTCATCTTGCTAGTACATGTAATTGATGGGTAAACTTGTATAAGAGGCACGGTATGTTCAATTTTCCTGATTTTAAATCGTCTTCAGATGGTGAAAGTGCTGCATAGGCAGTGACATTTCTTGCATGTGCAATATTCAAGATAGTCATTATATCATCAATAACTAGATTTTTTATCACTTGAGTCTAGCCTTTATTGGTTCCAATTGCTTTGAAGTAAATAACATATTTGCTTTTTAGGATACAAGGTATATTTTCTAGAGGTTCATAACTCATAATGTTACTACATTATTGAAAACGGATGTTCTTTATAAACTGGTTTTGCACATGGCCTGAAATTTGAAGAAAATAATGCTTATACTTTATTATGAATGATTTTATGTTCTCTGACATCCTGACATCGAAGGTCATTGTATTATGAACCACTTCTTTAATTGGTCCCGGAAACACAATGATAGTAAAATAGTATCAAAACGATTTTTTTTTTTATCATACCACGTCACTTGTTCTTCGTGTTAAAAAGATTAATTGCATTTTGGTATTGATAGATTGTTTTGTAATTTTTTTTTATTACTATTAATGAAACGATAGTGAAAAAATAAACGTTATTTGGAAGTATTCAAAATAGAGGTTCTAAATGAAATCCCCTCTGTGTTTATACTTTTATTTCGAGGAATTTGAAAGTTAACGACCAACTTAGGTGAATGAAAAATATGATCGAGAGGTCATCTGAAAAAAAAGTACTATCTGCTGCATCACTAGTAGAAATTTTTCAACAGGGCATGCAATACCTGTGCAGTTTTTATACCTCTGTATTTCCGTCGTCACACGTTATACACTGGTCTTGTTTGTGCGTGTGTGTATGTATATATATATATATATATATATATATATATATATATATATATATATATATATATATATATATATATATGGTAGGTAGTAGGTTGGCCAGGGCACCAGCCGCTCGTTGAAATACTACCGCTAAAGAGTTATGGGGGCCTTTGACTGGCCAGATAGTACTACGTTGGATCCTTCTCTCTGGTTAAGGTTCTTTACCTTTGCCTACAGATACACCGAATAGTCTGGCTTATTCTTTACAGATTATCCTTTGTCCTCATACACCTGACAACACTGAGATTGCCAAACAATTCTTCTTCGCCCAAGGGGTTAATTACTGCAATGTAATTGTTCCGTGGATACTTTCCTGTTGGTAAGGGTAGAAGAGACTCTTGGTAAGCAGCTCTTCTAGGAGAAGAACACTCCAAAATCAAACCATTGTTCTCTTCTTGGGTAGTGCCATAGCCTCTGTCCCATGGTTTTCCACTGTCTTGGGTTAGAGTTCTCTTGCTTGAGGGTACACTCCGGCACACTATTCTATCCAATTTGTCTTCCTCTTGTTTTGTTAAAGTTTTTATAGTTTATATTTGAAATATTCATTTTAATGTTACTTAAAATATTTTATTTTTCCTTGTTTCCTTTCCGCACTGGGCTATTTTCCCTGTTGGGGCCCCTGGGCTTATAGCATCCTGCTTTTCCAACTAAGGTTGTAGCTTAGCAATTAATAATAATGATATATATATATATATATATATACATATATATATATATATATATATATACATATATATGTATGTATATATATATATATATATATATATATATATATATATATATATATATATATATATATATATATATATATATGTATATATAAGCAGAAAATAAATAAAACTTCTGTACTCCTGCTGGTCAGGTATGTCAACATTTCTAATAAAATTCCTACAAGTTCAATAAAGCAAACTCTCATGAGCAGTTAACCAAATGACAAGTTGAAGTTTGGCCATAAAATGGAAATTATTGTCTAGAGAGAAATCTGCTTCTTTAAAATGTGGAAGTCCTTGGGCGTGATGTGCCTCGCTGAATTCTAATGAAGTACATTTTCCATGGAGTTCCATAATCGTGTCGGGTTCTCGTAAATTTAGTTGCTCTGATTTCTGGAAATTTGTCTACCGTGGAACCTCTTCGCGCACAATATTCTGAGCAATATAATTCTCCTCCGATTACCATATTCAAAGTCTGGTTTTTTCACGCTTCCGTCAAGCTTTTCTACCCTGATTCTTTCACGCTTCTATCAAGCTTTCCTACCCTGATTCTTTCACGCTTCTATCAAGCTTTCCTATCCTGATTCTTTCACGCTTCTATCAAGCTTTCCTACCCCGATTCTTTCACGCTTCTATCAAGCTTTCCGACCCTGATTATTTCACGCTTCTATCAGGCTTCCCTATTATGATTATTTCACGCTTCTATCAAGCTTTCCTACCCTGATTATTTCACGCTTCTATCAGGCTTCCCTATCATGATTATTTCACGCTTCTATCAAGCTTTCTGACCCTGATTATTTCACGCTTCTATCAAGCTTTCCTACCCTGATTCTTTCACGCTTCTATCAAGCTTTCCTACCCTGATTCTTTCACGCTTCTATCAAGCTTTTCTACCCTGATTCTCTCACGCTTCTATCAAGTTTTCCGACCCTGATTCTTTCACGCTTCTATCAAGCTTCCTGACCCTGATTATTTCACGCTTCTATCAAGCTTTCCTACCCTGATTCTTTCACGCTTCTATCAAGCTTTCCTACCCTGATTCTTTCACGCTTCTATCAAGCTTTTCTACCCTGATTCTCTCACGCTTCTATCAAGCTTTCCGACCCTGATTCTTTCACGCTTCTATCAAGCTTTCCGACCCTGATTATTTCACGCTTCTATCAGGCTTCCCTATCATGATTATTTCACGCTTCTATCAAGCTTTCCTATAATGATTATTTCACGCTTCTATTAAGCTTTCCGACCCTGATTATTTCACGCTTCTATCAAGCTTTCTGACCCTGATTATTTCACGCTTCTATCAGGCTTCCATATCATAATTATTTCACGCTTCTATCATGCTTTTCTACCCTGATTCTTTCACGCTTCTGTCAAGCTTTCCTACCCTGATTCTTTCACGCTTCTATCAAGCTTTCCGACCCTGATTATTTCACGCTTCTATCAGGCTTCCCTACCATGATTATTTCACGCTTCTATCATGCTTTTCTACCCTGATTCTTTCACGCTTCTGTCAATCTTTCCTACCCTGATTTTTTCACACTTCTATCAAGCTTTCCGACCCTGATTATTTCACGCTTCTATCAGGCTTCCCTATCATGATTATTTCACGCTTCTATCAAGCTTTCCTATAATGATTATTTCACGCTTCTATTAAGCTTTCCGACCCTGATTATTTCACGCTTCTATCAAGCTTTCTGACCCTGATTATTTCACGCTTCTATCAGGCTTCCATATCATAATTATTTCACGCTTCTATCATGCTTTTCTACCCTGATTCTTTCACGCTTCTGTCAAGCTTTCCTACCCTGATTCTTTCACGCTTCTATCAAGCTTTCCGACCCTGATTATTTCACGCTTCTATCAGGCTTCCCTACCATGATTATTTCACGCTTCTATCATGCTTTTCTACCCTGATTCTTTCACGCTTCTGTCAATCTTTCCGACCCTGATTTTTTCACACTTCTATCAAGCTTTCCGACCCTGATTATTTCACGCTTCTATCAGGCTTCCATATCATAATTATTTCACGCTTCTATCATGCTTTTCTACCCTGATTCTTTCACGCTTCTGTCAATCTTTCCTACCCTGATTTTTTCACGCTTCTATCAAGCTTTCCGACCCTGATTCTTTCACGCTTCTATCAAGCTTTCCGACCCTGATTATTTCACGCTTCTATCAGGCTTCCATATCATAATTATTTCACGCTTCTATCATGCTTTTCTACCCTGATTCTTTCACGCTTCTGTCAAGCTTTCCTACCCTGATTCTTTCACGCTTCTATCAAGCTTTCCGACCCTGATTATTTCACGCTTCTATCAGGCTTCCCTATCATGATTATTTCACGCTTCTATCATGCTTTTCTACCCTGATTCTTTCACGCTTCAGTCAAGCTTTCCTACCCTGATTCTTTCACGCTTCTATCAAGCTTTCCGACCCTGATTATTTCACGCTTCTATCAGGCTTCCATATCATAATTATTTCACGCTTCTATCATGCTTTTCTACCCTGATTCTTTCACGCTTCTGTCAAGCTTTCCTACCCTGATTTTTTCACGCTTCTATCAAGCTTTCCGACCTTGATTCTTTCACGCTTCTATCAAGCTTTCCGACCCTGATTATTTCACGCTTCTATCAGGCTTCCCTATCATGATTATTTCACGCTTCTATCAAGCTTTCCTATCATGATTATTTCACGCTTCTATTAAGCTTTCCGACCCTGATTATTTCACGCTTCTATCAAGCTTTCCGACCCTGATTATTTCACGCTTCTATCAGGCTTCCATATCATAATTATTTCACGCTTCTATCATGCTTTTCTACCCTGATTCTTTCACGCTTCTGTCAAGCTTTCCTACCCTGATTCTTTCACGCTTCTATCAAGCTTTCCTATCCTGGTTCTTTCACACTTCTATCAGGCTTCCCTATCATGATTATTTCACGTTTCTATCAAGCTTTCCAACCATGATTTTTTCACGCTTTTATCAAAATAAAAGTAAATTCTACATATAACTTTAAAAAGATAAATTCAGATC
>NC_090768.1:21911606-21924106 GCF_036898095.1 Palaemon carinicauda
AAGTGCCTTTTGCACTTCATTTAGATCTTTAATGGTTACTTTAGGCATATTGGGTTTTCGTAAATTATCTGCTTTAGCTAATGAGAATAGCTTTATTACTTTATATTTGGAATTTCAAGACTTGATTGCTAATTGGAATATAGCTTTTATTATTGCTTTATAGCAAATTTTTTAGAGCTATTAGATTCGCCAAAATCTTTTCTGGTTAATAGGAAAGGATGTGGAATGGAGAGTATGGGAAGTACATTCACCCGTATATAATTCACCAACCCGCGAGAAGCACAAGTTCCCAATCTCCACTGCAAATATATCGGAGGTTTGTACCGTAAATAGTAAGCTGGTTAGCCTTTGAATAGCCTTCTGCAACTAAGCAAAAAACTACCCAATTTACTACTTCTTAAGAAAGTTTGTAAGGTAATACGCTGTATTGTTTGTGGTCTTTAACTAGCCTTTCTACCAAGCAGGGCAACGCCGTCTCTCCCTGTCTTACTGGAGCCACTACTGAGCTCCTGTAGCTGAGATGTCTAGGTGACGTTCAGAGAACTAATGTGCAAATCGTACGATGCCGAAGACATCTTGTCTATTGCCTTAAACCCAATCCGTCACACCCTGCTGCTAGTGACTTCATCGAGATTTAGAGGGCATTTCCTCCACACTCAAAGTTCTTTTTACTCCACCAGGTTGTTCATCCGCTTATACTCGTATAACTGGAGGAAAACATGGATTGCTGTGATATACCGCCTAGCATATATATATATATATATATATATATATATATATATATACATATATATATATATATATATATATATATATATATATATATATATATATATATATATGTAATATGTGTGCGTGTGCACGTGTGTTTGTTTGATTGTATGTGCGCTCGTGTGTGTGTATATATATATATATATATATATATATATATATATATATATAGTAAAACGTAAATTCAGTTATAATGGTTTTGATAACTCACCAAATCGCTAGTCGGTAACTGGCCACACGAGTGACCTGCGATGGTGAAAGGGTTTCAAGGCAAAGACACTTGTCACTCTGGTCTAATCCAGGCTTTATGATGCAAATTTTATTGAGATTTTAACTGCAGATTTTTACTTATCTTGTTATTAAACACATTTCTATTAATAATGTAGCTCTGTGGGAATATGTGCAAGTACGCATTTACACACACACATTATATATATATACATATATATATATATATATATATATATATATATATATATATATATACATACATATATATAGATATTATATATATAAATAGATAGATAAATATATATATATATATATTTATATATATACATAGATAGATAAATATATATATATATATATATATATATATATATATATATATATATATATATATATATGTATATATGTGTGTGTCTGTGTCTGTCTGTCTGTCTGTCTGTCTATGTGTATGTTATTTTTTCAGAAATGGAGTTCTAAAAAACGCGCCATATTTTTTTTCGTTTGTACAGTATTCCCTGGTATAACACCTCCAAATCGCCTTTTCCGAGAAAAGAAAAAACTTTAAGAAATTTCTTTTCATTGTGTCCTTACAAAGAACACAACAAAATATTGCAGAAACGCGTTGAATAAAAGGATAAATGTCAGAGGTCATCCGAGAACAAAAACCAAATAATGCATTTGTTGTGAGGGGAAAGATATTGTCTTTGTGAATGTGGGCTAAGCGGTTTTTTTTCCCTACCGACCCTTTCATAGTCCTCTGTAACTCCGTTGCCATGTCTTACTTTATTTGCCTTACTTTATTGTCTTGCATAAAGACGTCAGTCCAAATCCCATTGTCCGCACATCTTGATGCTGTGTAAGGTGTTCAACAACTTGTAAAAGGTCCTAACTCAGCGCGTCCCCACAAACGCTTGCGAAACCCATGACGCACAGTTCTGGTAGCTACCTACTGTGGATGGCCGTATGGAAGTCAACTTTTATGGCCCTTTTGTTATTGCAAATGATAAATTCAAGTTGGCTCGCATTTGCATGGCCCATTTTTAAAAGTTTTCGTTTCATAGAAACACAGTATCCTTCATACTTTTTTTTCTGCTTGTATGTGTGTCTGTCGCTTTCTCTCCCATGACTCATTCACTATCTGCAGTAAAGAACATAAGTTAAACATGTCTGAGTGCACTTGTGCTAGATGTAGTCATGCCAACATTACGATAAGTTCGTGGGAGCTTTGAATGTTTTTCATAGCATTTGTAGTTTTAGCATTTTTGATATTGTGAATTTCATATTAGCTTTGTAGATGAATATCTTACGCATGTCTTGGATAAATAGGATAACAGTAATGTTAAAAGCTAGGTGAATAAAGCCGTTCAAATGGTGCCGTTCTGAGGTCTGGTTATGATGGGGTTATTGAACTTTTGTTTTCTCTGGGGAGGTGACCAGAGTGAATGTAAATTCCTGACGTTTTATTTAAATACTATACTTTTATGTACGTTCCTCCATGAAAAGGCATTTCTTTACGATGATGAACATGTATGTATGTTACGTGTGTGTATACGTATAAACATTATGTATACATGTATTTATATATATATATATATATATATATATATATATATATATATATATATATATATATATATATATATATATCCCTTTCTGATTGGGGATACCTCAACAAGGTGAAAGGGTTTGCGTATTGCCATGATCACCAAAGCTGTAATAGTCAGGGCTACCTATACTAAGCAGGTTTGCTATGAGTTTTCAGACTAAAGTCTCCCACCATCACCAATCCGCAGTGGCCTGCGTGGTGATGTAAATTGGCCAAATCCCTGACATAAGGAAATGTCTGAGGCCTTTTTCCTGCATTGAACTAGAAACAGCTGCATTTGTTGTTGTTGTACATATACTGTATATCGTGTGTGTGTGTGTATGTGTGTGTGTGTGTACTTAGAATATAGTTAGATAATTTGGTGTATAGATTCGTGGATTGATAGCTATACTAGAATGTAAACATGGAATATATGCTCATGTTTGTGTATGTCTGCAAGAACAAAAACTAGAAATGTTATGGGAGAGAATACTGATACAGAATATTGAAAGTAAATTATAAGAATTCCCGACTAATGTGTAATGTAAACAGAGCCCGGTCAGGAAGATTTAATTTAGTGCCACGTTGCCTACATTGTTTCGTAACGTCGATCCATAAAGTCACTTCTTTTAACATCAAGTGTATAATTAATTATTTCCTGAAGATGCAGTGTCACATCTAGATATCTATGTTTAAAACAAAACGAAGGTGAAACCATTTTTTTCTTCGTTAGTTTCGGACGTTAATTATTATGTATTTGTTTTTGGTAATGAAGCTAATATGAATTCTAAAGAAAAATAGATAAGAATGTAGCTCTTTAATTTGATAGGGGAGTCCCATGACATCACTCATCTACGATACGTAGATGAAACCAGGACATACAAGCTTTTATTAACTCGATGTTCACGGTAAATACTTTACAAGTTTTCCAACGTGTATAATCTCTCTCTCTCTCTCTCTCTCTCTCTCTCTCTCTCTCTCTCTCTCTCTCTCTCTCTCTCTCTCTCTCTCGTTTTCCAACGTGTATAATTCTCTCTCTCTCTCTCTCTCTCTCTCTCTCTCTCTCTCTCTCTCTCTCAGGATACACCCATCTTGCGAACTTTCCCTAGTCCCACTCTGGCGTCTCCTACGGCGCAACTGCTTCACCTTGCTGGGATGACACAGCCTCCGACCATCATCACATACAAAGAGGAGAGAGAGAGAGAGGCAGCTCGATCTTCTTTTTATTTTGTACATCACGTTTCGCCTCGTACTGTCGACCGCCATGTGACTCTGCCATAATAGCTTTGTTCACTGTGCTTGATGAATATTCTATATTGTTCTTTACGGGGGCATTCTGGGTTGTGAGAGTATTCTAAACATTGTGGACGTTCAAAATGTTTGATATATAAAAGATTTATTTTAATACTGTTACTTTTCTCAAAATACTTGATTTAAATTGTTCATTTCTTCTCTTGTAGTTTATCTATTTCCTTATTTCCTTTCCTCACTGGGTTATTTTTTTCTGTGGAACCCTTGGGTTTATAGCTTCCTTTTCCAGGTAGGGTTGTAGCTTAGCAAGTAATGATAATAATGTCATGAAAGTTTATTAGAGTAAGTGAACATTCTTAATATCACTATGACATAATCTCATTGAACATTTCCAAAAAAAAAATTCTTTAGATATTTCAATAGCCATTCAGTGTTATTATAATACTATTAATCCATTTAAATTGATGAGTAATCCCAACTGAACTGTGCTATCAGTATTTCCCGACATGGCACCTCGTCCGGTTCACAACACATGTTCAAATTTTTCGTCTCTAAATCAAACGCAATGCCTTATCGGAGAGCGATAAGGATGGGAAACATGTGACTCGATTCGTGTCGATGACGTGGGAAATTTAGCTTCTGTTCTTAATAACCGTTTGAGGAAGGACCTTCCCTTCGTATAATGCGAGCTTTCTGCGCTGTTTCCGGTTATTCTAGAAGTTGTTATTATTATTATTATTATTATTATTATTATTATTATTATTATTATTATTATTATAAATTGTACTATTATTATTATTGTTGTTGTTGTTGCTGTTGTTGTTGTTATTATTATTCTTATTTTTATTGTTATTATTATTATTATTATTATTATTATTATTATTAGCTAAGCTACAACCCTAGTTGGAAAAGCAAGATGCTATAAGCCCAAGGGCTCCAAACAGGAAAAAATAACCCGGTGAGGGAAGGACACAAGGAAATAGATAAACTACAAGGGAATAAATATATTAGAAAGGTAGAATAGAACATTATTTTATAGGTGACAAGAGAGTGAGAGTAGACTGGTTCCATTACTTACATCGCACACGTGTAAACTTTGATTGTGAAATTAAAGATTAAAAAAGATCTTTTAAATTGATATTACATATCCTTCCCTCTTTCATTGTAGTAAAATAAGATAACCGTTCTTCCATGTCTGTATATACGAGGACTAAAAGATTATACAAACTAAAACAAAAAACGTACCCTAGAAGGACGCTGAAGGTCACAAGAGTCGTGTTCGCGTCTCTCTATCATAGAGTTGAATGATTCTCTCTCTCTCTCTCTCTCTCTCTCTCTCTCTCTCTCTCTCTCTCTCTCTCTCTCTCTGTGTGTGTGTGCTTACATATTTCTCCATGTGTACAGAAGTTTCCAAATGACATTCTTGCTTGTAGATAATAAGTTCCGTCAGTCGCTGCGAGAGATTTTTGTCAAAGCATATTAAGGCAACTGTTCATCCTTGAATATTCAGATCTATCCAGTATCATGGATACCTTATTTTAGTCCATCTTGTATAATAAGTCTTGTAATTTTCACTGCAGTATCCTTGGAATACTTTTCATTCTATGCCAATTGAGACAAAAATATTTTATGTGCCAGTTCAGAAAGCAGTCATATTACAGTAACGATACATACATAGAGTGATCAAATGGTACAGTCCTTAGCGTTAGACTGTTGGCTTTTATTCGTAAGAGTGAGGATGAAGGAAAAAAAAACATATTTCCCCTTTGGCAAGGAGACCTACTTACCGAGGTATACCGGGAATGAGAATAACTTTTAAGCCTCAAACGTTGTATACCACACGTAGTCCCACGGTTCAGCATTACTTTTTCTTTTATCTTTGTAAGAGTTCCATTTCAACATATACTTTAATTAGTAAATTACGAGTTGATTAAAACTTTCATCATCTTCCTCATAGCATTATTAACATGCGAATAGGACGAATGCCATTAAGAAAAAGATACCGTTGAACTCTAGAGAGCGGAATATGTCTTCACTCAACGTCACAGTGGAATTTTCTGAACTGTTTAGGCTTAGCCTCTTTTTTTTTTTTTTTTTTTTTTTTTTTTTTTTTTTTTTTTTTTAACCCAGTTCTTTTCTGTGCCTCGTCGTTTATATTACCCGTTTTTTATCTAAACCTTACAATTGAATTTACTTTGCACCGTTGTTTTTAGTATAAATAGTTTGAATATACTACGTTTGCTAGCTTCCTTTATATTCCATATAGGCCTATATACACTTTTCAGAGAGAAAGTGTTTTATATTGTCGTATCTTTACGTCATCACTCAAACCAGTTTTTCTTTGTTTACGATATGTTCATATATAGACACTAACCATAGAATAGAAGTGTCATAGAGGAAATAAATGCACAATAACTATCACACAGACACACACATTTTATATACCCTATATATACAGCATATATGTGTGTATATATATATATATATATATATATATATATATATATATATATATTTATATATATATATATGTGTGTGTGTGTGTGTGTGTGTGTGTAACATATATATATATGTTTATATATATATATACATATATATGTATATATATATATATGTATGTATGTATGTATGTATATATATACATATGTGTGTATTTGTATGAATCATTATATTGGTCGAAACTAGTAATTTATTTGCCGTTTTTTTTTTTTTCAATTCCCACTTTAGCATCTTCAGATAAGAAAATATCGTAATGAAAGATTAACTTTTAAATTAACGATACAAAACTCACACAGAAACAAACGTGTGTGTATATATTTATATATATATATATATATATATATATATATATATATATATATATATATATATATATATATACACACATATATATATATATAATATGTGTGTATGTGTATGTATGTATGTGCGTGTTATGATGGAGAAAGGCAGGAGTGTTGGAGTTTACTGCATACCTCGTACTACGTACTGGGTAGTACAGTCTGAGAAGATCTGAATGCAAAGAATGGTCAGATTTATTTAGGGAAAAAAAATTCCTGTGCAACAACATAAAGACCTAACTGACGACCAGTGCCAGAGGCTTATATCCAGATTAGGGTTAAGGAATTTATTAGACAGCCAATTCATGTCCAACAAGTCAAGATGGGATTCAGCAACCAAAGACCAAAAAGGCGTAAAATACTCAAAACTTAGTAGAATAATAGAATTAGAATATTTCTCCGTAATATAGAAAATACCAAAATCTTAAAAGATATGTGTATATATATATATATATATATATATATATATATATATATATATATATATATATATATATATATAAAATTGTGAAGGTCCTTGTAATGGAAAAGAGTACTTCCAATAACAAGATTGTTTGTTGAACAAAAACTTATCAAATCAGATCCATTTTCTTTTGCAACCTCGTCAAGACCAAGACCCATCACATTCTGTATAACTTGATTTACCCTTCCAACTTTAGCATTGAGGTCACCAATCACAACTTTTCAAATCTCTCTCTGGGATCTCATCTATTACACTCAACGGTTCTTCATTTAGGCTTATTTTTGTATTTCATATCTGAAGAAACAGACACAATGTGTTTCTCAAAAAGTAAATTTGAAATCAAGAATCACTCCTAGAATTTTAAATGAGTGACATAAAGACATTTTCAATGCAAATATCTGGAATTTTACGAGCCGCAGTCCTTAACCTAATAACACTCATATTTTGAATTTCGTATTTCTTCACCTTCATCCCCGCTTATTTGCACCATGAAATAATTTGAACAAGATCTCTATTAAGGGATCCATCAATCAAAAGTCTACATTCTAGAGATAGAATAAACGCAAAGAGAGTAACACCGTCTGCATATACAACAAGCTTGTTTTCCAGACCAAACTACATATCATTCATATATATAATGAGAAATATACTTTATATTAAGGATTTTAATATTATTCGTGTAATTATGAGTATGAATGAATGTGGATGTATTTT
This sequence comes from Palaemon carinicauda, assembly GCF_036898095.1. Classification (NCBI taxonomy): domain Eukaryota; kingdom Metazoa; phylum Arthropoda; class Malacostraca; order Decapoda; family Palaemonidae; genus Palaemon; species Palaemon carinicauda. Next base: position 21,919,459 of record NC_090768.1, read on the forward strand.
ATATTCATGTTTTAAATCTCATTTCGAACTGTAGAATACTACCTAAATAGATGTAGTTGAGCAGCTTCTAACAAGTTATTTTATGATTGATTGATTTTGTATAAATAAACCTACCGTTACTTTTATAAATGTCCTCACCGCACATATTTTCATGAATATTGAAGTACAAGAAGGATAAATTATGTTTTGCTTTATAGTATTCTTCAACATCTAAGAATGTATTGCATCATCCACCCTGAACTTGTCTGCCAATTCCTGGAAGACACGTTCTTTCGTGGGGGGGAGGGGGGACACCACCACTCCATGAGTTAACACTATTTGCTAGTTTCGCTATCTCACAGAAATAAATGGTCATCGTGCGCAAAATTCTGTAGTAAAGCGCCGAAGAGGAAGGAAAATACGTATTCTAAATGGAGAACCACGTGTTCTATAATAACTTGGATTTCTCCAATTTTCTGTGACATGCTTATGGTTATGACCTGTGCAACAGGTGTTCAGACCATTATGAATTTAGGCTAGTGATGATTCACGAACATGTGTGTACCATGGCACACATGTATAGCTTCTGACTCAGGTTTTTTTTTTTTTTTTTTTTTTTTTTTTTTTTTTTTTTTTTTTTTTTTTTTTTTTCCGACGCCAAAGTCAAATTTATGTATATTTATAAGGTTTTTGGTTAGGCATATTCTTGTATCCATATCCAGGTATGTACATTTATCATGTACTAAGACGTATATGTTCGAGTGCATGTATTTATAAATTTTTATTTAATTGCATTTATTCACAATGCAAAATTGTGCCACGATGGGAAAATGATTCATACCCGACACATTCCAAAGGGGAAAAATTGATGGAGTACATCGACGTTTTGTCTGCAGGTGTATGATTTTCTGGGAAGTGCAACATATACGAATTTATAGTCACGGGTACTTAAGAAGTCTTTGACCTCCGGTAAACACTAGAAAATTGTCCTTTTTCTCACAGCTATAATGTATGTGTACGTCGAACCATTGGTACTTCTTAAGGAAACCATGTTCACGTTAAAGAGAAAGGCCAGTCGGCCAATTAGGACGATATATATATATATATATATATATATATATATAGAGAGAGAGAGAGAGAGAGAGAGAGAGAGAGAGAGAGAGAGAGAGAGAGAGAGAGAGAGAGAGAGAGAGTTATATATGTGTGTATATATATATATATATATATATATATATATATACAGTATATATATATGTGTGTAAACACATACATACATACAAATCATTTCCAACTACAGGAATTGGATCCGTGGGAATCTAAACCAATTTTATTTTTTCTTGCTGCTATATACATATCATTATTGCTGAATATGCACTATATATATATGTATATGTGTATATATATATGTATATATATATATATATATATATATATATATATATATATATATATATTATATATATATGTATATATATGCATATATATATATATATATATATATATATATATATATATATATATATATATATATATGTATGTATGTGTGTGTATCAAGTGACCGGCAGGGGTCACTTGCCTTAATTAGAAAAGCGCTGAGCATCACAAGGAACTGGCTATACTTTGATGAATTTAGCCAATGAATCCTCTATGGATTTAGTCAATCTATGGAATGAAAAAATTACAGAATGGCCCCAGTTCCGAGCGTAGCTGGGTTCTAAGAATCTCCCGGTTTATAAATACTAAAGAAAAGTTGAAAATTTGTAATTGGAATGTTAGAACTATGAATCAGATTGGGAAGTTACTGCAAGTGAAAAATGAATTTATGAAATATAGTTTGGATATCTTTGCCCTAAGTGAAACACGTATGGGGTTTTGTAAAGAAATCTTAGGCTAAGGCAACATATATATCTACTCAGGAAGAACAGATGAGATTGGAAGAGGAGGGATAGGAATGATAATGACACCAAGAACAGAAAAAGTATTAAAGGATTGGAGAGCTGTAAATAGTAGATTGCTACTTGCATAGTTTAAATCAAATCAGTGTAATATGAGTATTATAGTTTGCTATACGCCAACATATGATTCCCATTAAGAAAGGAAAGATGAATACTATGAAGAACCGTTGAGTGTAATAGATGAGATCCTAGAGAGAGATTTGAAAAATTGTAATTGGTGACCTCAATGCTAAAGTTGGAAGGGTTAATCAAGTTATACAGAATGTGATGGGTCTTGGTCTTGACGAGGTTGCAAAAGAAAATGGATCTGATTTGATAAGTTTTTGTTCAACAAACAATCTTGTTATTGGAGGTAGTCTTTTCCAGCACAAGGACATTCACAATTATACAGGGACTTCATCATGTGGCAATTACAAACGTTAAATAGATTGCATAGCCATTAATAAAGAGAGAAGGAGGACTGAGAAATTCAAGAAGCTATAGAGGTACAGATATTGGTAGTGATCTCCAGTTCCTCATTGCCACACTGAAATTAAAACTGATGGCACCCAACAGAAATGTAGACATAATTCCCAGATTATGATACAGTTAAACACATATAAATCTTTGCAATTGAATGTAGGAATCGATTTGCAGTCTTAGAGACTGTAAGAGATGAAGAGCAGACAATTAATGAAGAATGGTGTGAAATTAAGAATATATATCAGTCAGTTGGTAGTGAAGTTTTGGGAAATGCAATTACAAGTACAAAACCATGCATATCAACTGATACTTGGGATAGTATAAAAAGGAGACAAAGAAAAAAAATTGATTGGTGAAGATTTGAGAGGATGTAATGTAAATTATAAGGTAGAGTATGCTAAGTATTCCAGTACAGATAATGAGGTCAAAAGAAACGCCAGGAATGACTGGAGAGAATGTTTAGACAGGAAAGCAGATGAGGCTGACAAAGCTATGAATTCAGGGAGTGGCTATGGTGTCAAAATATTTCATAGAATTATTAATGAAATCTCTACTGGTGCAAAGAAGAAGAAGCATATATCCGTGAAAAAGAGAGAGGGATCTGTTATAACAAGAGAAAATGAACAAAGGCAACGTTGGGTGGAATACACTAGTGAGGAGATATGAAAGGATTAATTCGATTGATATACCTGAAGTCGAGGAAGACCTTGATATGCCCATGAATGAATTCAGTGTGTTTGAAGTCAAAACTATCATTAAAAACCTCAAGAGATGGAAAGCCCCTGGATACGATGGAATAACTGCTGAGATGATTTTGTCCGAAAATTAAGTGACTCCCAGAATACTTTGTTACAAGGTTTCCTTTATCCCGTTACTTTTGTCAATTCTTGCAGGATCTAACTTGATCGACAGTGTATTGAGCGAGTGAAACAGAGAAATAATATTTGTCTAGTTCCTATATCCACGAATCCCTCTTCTAGCAGAATTGGCCTAGGGCAAGATTATTTACTGTAGAATGTGGCAGGAAGAGGCAAAACCTGGTGAATGAGAGTTAGGAGTGTTGGTGAAAATAACAAAAAAAAAAGTGGGGGGGGGGATTTGACTGATTGCAATTATTACAGAGGCATCTCATTTGCGTCAGTTGTCATGAAAATATATAGTATGCTCATTTTAAAAAGACTAGAGAGAAAGATTAATGAAAATCTGAGAGATGAACAAGCAAGATTTCGAAAAGGTAGAAGTTTTACTGACCAAATTTTCATTTTTAAGACAGGTTATACAGCAGTGTGTAGAAAATAGAAATCCACTTTTGATGGCATTTGTGTGCTATGAAAAAGCCTTTAATAATGTGCACCAGCCAATTTTGTGGAGAGTCCTGCGTTATTATGGAGTACCTCTTAAATTTATGATTTTGATTAAGTCTGTTCATGAGCATAGCAAGTGCAAAGGTTATGTTAACAGAGTCCTATCAAATGAATTTCCAGCGAACAGTGGAGTACTACAAGGGAATATGTTGTCACCTATGTTGTTTATCCTCCTAATCGATTTTATAACAATTGGGGATGGTGGAAAAGAACTGGACTGGATTGGTAACAGGAAATTAGCGGACCTAGAGTATGCAGATGACGCTGTCCTTTTAGAAAAATGTCACAGGACTTACAAAACTTGCTTTCCAGAAGGCTTGAAATATCACATGAGGTTGATCTCAAGATGAATAGAAGAAAGATTGGGATGATGAGAACGGAATATGCAATGGAAGATGAAATATCATTGGAAGGAGAAAGGATTAATGAGGTGAAATCATTTAAATATTTAGGAACGATGATCTCTAATACAGGGTCTTTAGAATTAGAGTTTAATCAGATATTGAAAAAAAGCAAATCAGTCAATGGCATGGTTAAGTAAAATTTGGAAATCAAATTGCCTGAAATTACCTGTAAAAATCAGGCTATGTATCAGTTCGTGAGATTTGTGTTACTGTATGGATATGAGTCGTGGTATGACAATATCCCACAGATTTTGTAGATTCGAGAAAAATGCCTCAGAAGGATATTGGGAATTAAATGGCAGGACAAGATTAGAAATGAAACTATTGAAGAGATTATTCAAGTGCCATATGTGGATGAGATGATGGTGAGAAGTAGTTGGGCATGCTCTTCGCACTCCCCAAGAGAGATTACTTCACTGAACTCTGAACTGGGCTCCACAAGGCACTTGAAAAGTTGAAAGACCCAGGCCTACATGGCGGAGGA
>NC_090768.1:21929106-21934106 GCF_036898095.1 Palaemon carinicauda
TCATTGAATGTTTATACTCACGTATTTACCTCAGGGTTTAGCATTAATATAGTCTGAAATATAGAAATGGTTCTGAAATGACTAATTATTTAGCTAATGAAAACGGAGAGTAATAACGAAAGTGGAGTTACTGGCATTAATACTTCCACTCTTGTTGAATGATGTTATCAAAACTGATAATGTAGCACTTTCTTCCCGCTTTCTTTTTTCATAGATTCTACCTAACGTAGAGAATTTCATCCCGTGTCGATTGTCTCATGAGAGAATATCACGGATATGCAAGCTATATTTGTATTTGCATGCATTAGTACAAATATTACGCTTATATTTGTTAGGTTTCTACTTTTGTTCCTATTTTCCTATGTGGATTCAGGAATTTCTTCATCAGAATATATAAGATTTTAAATGTTCTTGCATGTCATCAACCTCAAAAAGTCATTTTTTTCTAATATTAATATTATTTCAAACACGGGATAATTATTATTATTAGTAATTGAAAAAAAAAATCGCCACTCTACATGTATCCTTAAAAGCAAGGGATAGAACAGTGACATTCAAGTCATTGTTTTAGTTCAAAAGAAATATCTCATATGATCTTGAACGGAAATTTTATTTTATTTTTGGTTGAAATTTTTTTAGAGCAAAGCTCTTGGAGTTTGTATGACTTCCATTGCTGATAGAGCCTTATATCTTGCGCAGGTGTTGGGGTGGAAACCAAGATTTGATTTCTTTTTAACGTATCAACATACCTTAAAAGGTCGTGATGAAGAAGCTAATAGGATTTAAAAAAGTCCTCTGTTTAAGGATAAACACCGGATTACTATAAGATTTTTAGTATCTGATTAGTTCCTTTCAAATAGCACATGGATCAAAGTACACAACATTCAATTGCAACGAAATCAAATATTGATTATGCCAGAAGCGAAGAGGTTTTCGATTCTGATCAGGGGAAATATTTTCCTCACTGCTAACAAACGTGCATGATTCGCGTATATTGATCCTTAAAACATTCAAGATGTCTCTAGTGGTTTCAGAAACAGTTTTCTGAAATGTGACTTTAACCAAAATTTTTTCATTCTGATGTCTTCATTGGCTACATATAGTTTGATTATTTTGTATGTCTGCATTTACAACATAGGTTTATTCCATTTTCCTTTAAAAAGTTACGGTTACATAATTTGTAAATTGTAAACAGATTAGAGGCTTATTGACCGATGAGGTTGTAACCCTAGTCCTACCTACAAATGATGAAATGTTCCTCATGTGAAAGCTCTAAAAACTGAATATTGGCAACATAGCCATTTCGCGTTGACTTGAAATTAAAATGTTTTCGTACGTAGCATAATAGTTTTCTGGACTTTCTCCATACCAACGAAGTCCAGTGCGGCTACAACTGTTCATGTGAGAGGTTGCTACTCCAGCTCTGATATTGTCTCAGGTGTAGGAACTTCCTATTTGCAGCGAGATTCAAATGCCACTCCTTACTATCTTCATTGAACAACCAATCCTTGACTACGGGGACGCGTTGTGGCAACGATTTGAGATGTTGAAATATAAACGGTGTTTTGTGTCACGAAATGACAAACGTAAGGGTAAAATGGGTCTGATCAGAGATAATAGGAATGGTTCGGTCACGTCTAGGGAATGGGAGAATGTACTGTAAAGTGGTATGATAATTGACCATTGAATTTTATGCGCACAATGCGGAGAAGGAAGCCTAAGAAGATTAGTTTCTGATCGGGTGACTTAAATTAGTAAAAAGGGTGAGTCTTAAAGTCTAGGAAGCTCCAAAACTATATCCAAGGCTAAGTGGATGAAACGAAGCACTAGAGGGGTCATTTAGGGTTGGGGGAAAGAAGCCACTTACTACGCATGAAGCTTTATAGTAGATGTATGTAAAGGGCTTTTACACTTATAAAGTTTTTTTTTCCGTAAAACTTTCATCCATGAATACGTTTGCTATATTTCTTTCCTTTATAGAAGGCGTTTGTTAGCTTAAACGTGCCTGCATGAGAACATACGTGTCAGAAAATTAATATTCTTTTTTCTCTCATTTGGCTATTTTTATATCTTTGCAAATGTCATTCAACTCGTCATTTATTTTTACGAAATTTTGAGTAGCTCTTGAAGATTACTCCGAAACCTTTACTGATATCCAGTTATCATTTTAGATTGGATTATCTATAAACATTATTACTTTTTGTTCTTTAGCTTATTTTATAAAAGTTAAAATTATTTTCTTGCAGTTGAAGAACTGGGTTGATTTTCCTTTATTAGCGTATCTATTTCTCGTTTTCCACCATCTGCACTCTCTCATTCTTCAATCTAGCGACCTTGTAGACGTCTGCGGAAGAGGAATTAATTCCCTACCTTATTACCAGGTGTATGTTCATTGCTTCATGAAATTACGCACCAGTTTTTTTTTTTTTCCTCAAATTACAGATTGGTTCGTTTCAGTTTTGTTTCCCAAAAATAGGTGATATTGATTTTTTTAAATAGTTATATGTTGACCTTAGAACATTTAGGTTAGTGTGTGTCCATTTCATAAAATTAATTTTATATAAAGTTATCTATGATTGTATTATTATTATTATTATTATTATTATTATTAGTAGTAGTAGTAGTAGTAGTAGTAGTAGTAGTAGTAGTAGTAGTAGTAGTAGTATTTTATTATTATTTGCCTCCTTTTCTCATTTCTTTTGATTGTGCTTAAATAGGTTGGGTAGGCACCTATGGATTTAGTGTTTGCAAATATTTCCCTTTGGCCTATTTTTCAAGGCCTTGGGTCAATTTAAAGGTCAAAACATTTCAATGATATTCCTCCAAATCCCAGAAATTATGTTGGCTAGAGTCTGTAGTCTTCAGTATTTGGAACTTTTTGAAAAAAAAAAAAAAAAAAAAGTAGGTTTACGTATTGTTGTCCTTGACATAATTTCCAAATTAGCCATTTTAATTTTCTCGCTTTCAGTCCCCCAAGAATTTCATTAATCTTTCTACGTAAGTGTGAACATATTCCATGACTTCCCTTTCGCCCCCAAAGGACGTACCAGTGCGTTCTTGCAAAACACTGTTATTTACATGTTTTTGCATATTTTTGATAACTTTATGAGAAACTTCGGGCATTTTCAAAAAGAATGAGACCAACCTGACCTCTCTATGACAAAAATTAAGGCTGTTAGAGCAATTTTTAAATATATATATATATATATATGTGTGTGTGTGTGTATATATATATATATATATATATATATATATATATATATATATATATATATATATATATATATATATATATATATATATATATATATGTATATATATATATATATATATATATATATATATATATATATATAGCAAAATGTGCTCGAAATTTAACCGTACCTTGGGGGTAAAAGGGTTAATTTATATTATCGTGATATAAACGATGCACACACGTTTCGCGTGCAATTCTACGAAGTACACAATTGGCGAAAGGTACACTACAAATTTCTCTTGTTAATTTTCATGGATTTTGTAAACTTTCCTAAAAATGTCGTACATATTACGCTTTATTTTATTTATGGAATTGGGCTATATAGCCCGGTACTGGAACCTGTGAGGCCATTCAGTACCCAAATGCATTTTGGGTAAAACCTTAAAGTTACAATCTGAGGTAAAAACTACACTGTTAAGTAAAAAAAAACTTAATTTTAATCGGAAATTCTTCTTAAAAATACACTGCTCTCAGTCGTATTTCAGTAAAATACTGGTGACCATAATTTCACCCTACTTTATTATTTTCTCTTACTGGTTGGTAACCATAATATCATTCCTTTACGTCAATATATCCGTTTTTTAAACGGTGAATGCCTGGCAACATTTATTCCAAGATTTTTACAGTTTTTACGGCAAATTTTTAACAGTGTAGAAGATGTTCGATAATAAGACGGAAGAAGAAAGTGGGACACGGAGATAAAATAGAAGTATATAAAGCCAGTGCAGCTACGAGTAGAAGGAATGCTGCAAAGACTCCTCCACATTAATGAGAACTGATCAGTATACATTTTTAGTATTGCATATATTCCAAGCTTCGAATGGCTATAACAGGATACATTCCATCCAAGTTGAAGACTTACAGAATGCAAAAAGTTATCCAACATTCCGATTCTATAAACTTTCTAAATGTATGAGATGAATGACATGTAGAATATTTCTAAAATATTTATTTTCCAAACACATCTATAGGTGTGGGATTATCTTTTGAACACATCTACAGAATAAACAACAGCACGAACTTTTGTATGCTAAGTGAAACAACATGATCTCAATCAAATGTGCCAGTTCGCTGGCTCATCCATTTCATACCTGGTCTAGCGCAAAATGAGATGTCGTCATCACTGCCGTGTTACCTTGCAAAGGCTTCTGTTTGTCAACATGCTCTGAACAGCTGACTCGTCAATGACGCAGACAGATCCATCTGTTGAAGGATTTAATCACTCCAACACGCATCGCCAAGGCAATATTTCGAATGGTTTCATTGAAAACTATACCCTTGATCTCTATACATGTGTCATACCCCGACCATATACTAGTATGTGTTATTTATGTTTATATGGATTTGCGCACTACACATACACATGGATCTTGGCGGTAAAGCATATGTATGTGTATGTGCTTATATAGATGTAGAGTTATTGTTTGCAAGTACTGTATAAACTAGTGTACTATCATTTTAAACGGAGAAGGCCAATCATATCCAATTATTATGATTATTATTATTACTTGCTAAACTACAACCCCAGTTGGAAAAGCAGGATGCTATAAGCCCAGGGGCCCCAACAGAGAAAATAGCCCAGTGAGGAAAGGAAAAAAGGAAAATAAAATATTTTTAAGAACAGTAACAACATTGAAATAAATATTGCCTATATAAACTATAGAGACTTTAACAAAACAAGAGGAAGAGAAATTAGATAGAGTAGTGTGCCCGAGTGTACCCTCAAGCAAGAGAACTCTAACCC
>NC_090768.1:21941606-22010359 GCF_036898095.1 Palaemon carinicauda
GAATAACATTAAAACAAACATCTCCTATATAAATTTTAAAAACTTTAACAAAACAAGAGGAAGAGAAATTATAGTGTGCTCGATTCTACCCTCAAGCAAGAGAACTCTAACCCAAGACAGTGGAAGACCATGGTACAGAGGCTATGACACTACCCAAGACTAGAGAACAATGTTTTGATTTTGGAGTGTCCTTCTCTTAGAAGAGCTGCTTGCCGTAGCTAAAGAGTCTCTTCTACCCTTAAACAAGAAGAAAGTAGCCACTGAACAATTACAGTGCAGTGGTGAAGAAGAATTGTTTTGTAATATGTGTTGTAGGGTGTATGAGGACAGAGGAGAATATGTAAAGAATAGGCCACAATATTCAGTGTGTGTATGGGGGGCAAAGGGAAAATGAACAATAATTAGGGTAAACTAACACAATCGTACTTTGTAAAGTGAACTCCGGGACGAGAAAACGTTGCGTGATTCTAGGCAAGTTTTAGTGTTTGCAATATCTGCTACATGCCTCACTGCATGTCTGAATTGTCTGACCTACATTATGAAGGATATTTGAGATACACTTTGCTGCCATTTCTCTTCGCGTTGCATCCATTCTAGTTATCTGTTTGTACATAGTTTATATTTAAAGCTATTCAACTTTTTAGTCAGATATGATGATAACGAGAATGGCAAAGCAGAGCCCAAATATTGAGAAATAAAAATCTTCATCATATTAGTTTTAACCATGTGCAGACTTTTCTGTTTATGTTGAATGCTTGCATCGAACATCCGGTCCTAATGTAGAATAAAGTTTATTTCATTTCCTCTATGTCTACCACGCGATGAATATTTATAATTAGATATTTGATATGTGGAGGGTTTAGGATTCCCGTTACATAAGTGAAAACTCGTGCACGGGTAAATAACTGGTTAACCTAATGCGTAGTTTACTACTGATCACGTAACTGTCTACTCTAAGGTCGCCATGTGTGATGTTTTTACTTTTATGTACTTTAGTCATTGTAAACTGCTTGAAACAATAAGGTCGAATATTGACGTGCTTTTATGGGACTATCACATGTTTGTATTTTGCTTTGTGGCAATATAAACCCTAGATAGTGATTCACATGAGAATTAAGAGCTCGCTTATATTTACTCTGTAGGCTACAGACAGTGTGCTGGATAATTTATTTGTATTTACAAGATATTCGGTAATGTTTTAAGTGATGTTAAGTCTTTTTCTTTTTGGGTATTAAAATATTCTATATTCATTGAAGGAATTTACTATTTTCTTGAACGACATCAGGGAAACCTTTAGAAATTCACGAAGGGATGATAAACCACTCCGATTCTATTTGAAAACGTGGTCTTCATTTAATATTAGATCTGTGTGTTTTAACTATGTTGAATATTGTCTTTGAATCCACTGGAAAACCATGGAAGAATGAAATATCAATGTAATTTTATTACAAGCCGGATTCTACATTTAGTATTATATCTGTGCGTGGTTGATACGCAGCAGCAAATATTGTTTGCAGCAGCAAGGCTGTAGGTTCCAATAATATGCGCAGACGCCCCTGCCAGAAGCTCACGCTGTTCAGTTGTGTTGGTAGAGGGTTATGGTCGTAGTAGCACCGCCGAAAGACAGTCGCCACAAACGAGTTTTTACGAATTATCTCACGAAGCCGTTGTTGTTGCGTCGCAGAACTTTAGCAGATTTTTAGTCCAGTGTTGGTACAAACTTTTGATAATATAGTAAAACATGTCTGCTTCACCGGTTGCCCGTCAAGCCATAAATCAGGCTAAACCTCAATGTATTCCTCGTCGAGTGACCATCAACTCGCCGGCGGAATTGCCCAACGATTACAGCACAACGCCAGGAGGAACTCTCTTCTCGACAACCCCTGGAGGTGAGAGATACGTAACGTGTTCAATAATATCGTTGTGATTAATATGTTGTCATGCTTCTCTAATGTAGTATGCCTCTCGTAGGTCGTCCTTGGAAGAAGCAGGTGGGTTTGTTTACATTCTCGGTACAGGCGTTGGCACTTCACATCAGTTGGCTTGATCGTATGACAATCCAGTTGAAAGCTGTAATTATTGTTGCTATTATTTTGGTATTACGGTAATGACGATTTCAGACTGTTGACTATTTTAGCACTACTGTGGCGTGCCATTATTGGTTTGTTTGTTCAACCCATTATGTATTGATGCAGTAACTTTATCGGATACTGGCTTGTTGACAAAAAAAAAATGTCTTGCTCTGTACGACAGTGGATTTGTTGGTTGATGGGAATAATGATATTGGGAAATATTTATTTTAATTTCTAGTCAAATACATGAACCATATATATGGGAAAATATATAAACAATATGAGAAATAATTAACAATTAATATATTTTAAAAACAGTAACATCAAAATAGATATTTCATATATAAACTATAAAAAGGTTTATGTAAGCCTGTTCAACGTAACATTTGCTACAAGTTTTAAATTTTTAAGTTCTACCGATTCAACCACCCCATTAGAAAGATCATTCCACAACTGGAATAAAACCAATAGAGTACTGTTTATTATTGAGCCTATACGCTGATCAGAGATTGTTTTCATCATAATCAATTGCCGACATAAATTAGATTATACCAAAGTTCGAAGTAGATTGTACTTCCCTCTTGGAGATGCCTTATTGTGATGGTAGTGAAGTTGAAACTGAATGAGAGGGTGGGAAAAAAAAGGCTGTTATAGAACTACTTCCGGGAACTTGTGCATACATAGTTGGCAGCTCGTAATTGGTTAAAAAAGCGAGGTAATGATTAAGTCATACAAAACAAACCAGCTTGCACAAGCGAATGCACACATTACAAGTGCAATGTCGTAATGATTAAGTCATACATAAAACAAACCAGCTTGCACAAGCGAATGCACACATTACAAGTGCAATGTCCATAACTCACCATCAGTCTCCTAAATGTGAATAAACAATGGAATTAGGGTGAGAAATACTTCACATTATAATCAACTGATACTCAAGTTATTACAAACCTCACCCCCAAATAAACTTAGAGAAAAATTCCAAACTAGCCAGGACTTGTCCATTTCTTATAGTGAATTATAGTTTCGCTAGTACTGTAATTAAAGTATCATATATTAATTGTTTTCAGTGTCCAATATTACTGTACTAAATTTAACCTAGAACCTTTAACCCTTTCACTACAAGGCAGCGGATCCACCCTCAAGCTATATACGGTATGTGATTGGTCAACATTCTCACTTACTTCATAATAACCTATATTTCCATGTTTATTTGCTTTACTGCCGATTGCAAGAAGTTTTGCGAAAGGTTGCTTTATTTTCTATTGTATTTTACTCTTACCCAGAAAAAAAATTTCCATTCATTGTGAAATTATGGAATAATTTTTCAGAAATTTAATATTTTTTCCAAATAATCGAAAACCACTGTAATTTTTTGTAAAAACTATAATCATTGAAGCGACTGTATCCCGTAATACTTCCACGATTAATAGCTGTCGAAAGATACAACTCTTCAGTAACAATGCTCTTTATGTTATACAGAAATGTAATGAAAATATCTGTTTTCCTTGACACAAGAAGTATTCTAAAATTAATATTATAAGGTATACATTTAAGTAAAAAACTGATGACGAGAGAAGGGGGTATACAGATACTACCACTACGAGTTATTGGGTTCTTTGACTGGTTAGTTTAAAAAAAATAAAGATTGCTGTTATTATAATATTTTTATTAATTATTCATTACTTCTCTTGTGTATTTATACTGTATCCTTTCCTTACCTCACTTTTTTTTTTTTTTTTAACTAGGGTTGTATCTTAGCTTGTAATATTAATAACTAGAAAAGCACTCTTGCGAGTGCAGACTTCCACTACGACAGTTTATTTCTTGACTTTTGACTAAAATTGCAGCCAGATAGACGGGCGAAAACATAACCTCTTCCCAACTTCATTGGCACAGGTATTAATGCTGTGTAGAAGGTCAACAAATGTAAATAATGGCAGTAGGCTAACTTTTACTAATGAAAACAATGAACAATACTAATATGAAATATATAAGACTGAAGATATGTAGAATTGATAGTTGAGAAAAAAAATGAAATAAGAAGTCACATATGTGTCAACTTGCATTAGATGTAAATTGTTTTGGTGACGTTTTTGGAGTAGGATGTGTAGAACCGATGTTGGTTGAAGAACAGTGTTATACTTTGTGTGATATGAACACTTATGCCAACATAGAAATACAATTGAATAGACCTTACAAAATGTGGAATAATGACTAGAATTGCTAGTATTTCTGTTGGTGGTGGTGTGGTGAGATGTGAGGATCCTGTGTGTGTGTGTATATATATATATATATATATATATATATATATATATATATATATATATATATATATATATAGACCCATTACCCGTCACAGCACAGTATTCTAAAATTTCTGGATTTTGTAACCTTTGGTGATTTTTTTTTTGGGGGGGCCGGGTGGTTGGCTTTTAACATTCATAGTATATTTTCAAGCTAATAGTGTTTGTTTTGTTTTAGGTACCAGGATTATTTATGAAAGGAACTTTTTGCTGCAAATCAGGAATTCACCCTTGGCAAGGACACCCCCTAAAAATTTACCAGTCATTCCTGGTGTAACATCAAAAGATTCTACTGTCGTACATAGAGAGAATGGCATTATCCCAGAAGAAACCGAAAAGACAGGTGAGTTAGTTGGAAATTTTGTTGCTTTGCCATTGGATCTTAGAATTATTTTTGTTCCGGCAAATACAAACCTTATGCTCATCACATAGGAGCCTTATTTCGGCGCTACCTGAAACCAGCCGTTAAATTTTGTGAAGTGTAACTACCCTCTACTGGTTGGGGGAGCAGAGTAGCCTGCCACCCTGCTCACACCAGCTCTAGTAAACGTCAATTTTTATTTCGGTTCGGGAGAGTGCAGATGTGATTGACTCCTCCGCTTACCCTAAAATAAAGAACCATTTATTTTAAGAAGTAGCCTAAAAATGAAAACATTTCCCCTATATTTTTTTTTTTTTTTCCTCACAGGTTTGACTGCCTGTGAGAACCAGCATGCTGCTTTGTCCAGGAATTGAAGGTTGCCGATGCAGTAGCTTCATGTCTGTTGAGGATATGAATCCTCACGGCCTCTGTCCTACGTGTAGAGGTCACGTTGACATGCATGAGTCTCCTTGTGGGCAAATGGTCGCACTTCCAGCAGAAGAGGTTTAGCAGGTAATGAAAGAAAGGAGAGGGGTATTGTCCTCCTTTTAGGGTAGCCTCGGAAGGGAAGAAGCCTCTCCATCTTCTCCGTTGCTTCTATCTTGTCTCGATGGCCCTGCTCGTTCTCCTTCCCCTAGGAGTATAACAAGTACGAGTGACGCCCATCTGTCGAAAGCCTCCGTTGTCTCCCCTAAAGAAACGCTGCCTGCCGGCGCCATAGGAGTGTCTTTCCAACAAAGTAGTTTGTCTATTTTGCCCTTCCTTGGGGCTCATGGGTTCTCCGTGTAAGGAAAGGTTACAAGAGGTCTTGCTGTTGGGCACTTAAAGGGAGCAGACATTCTTCCTAGGGGATGAATTATCCTTCCGAGGCTCTGAAGAGAAATCTAAAAAGTCTTGCGCTCGCTCAACTGTTTCGTCCTCTGCTTCCCCTAACATTTTTACCGCTACGGCGGGCGTGCGTGAGCAGTTGCAGGCAAGTGCTGCTTGGAGTTGCTTGTCGGGGAATCCCTTCGTTGGGGACCCAGGGTCTAGCTACGGCTATGTTCCTTAGGCAGTTCTCAGAATCTCTTTGGGCTGGGTTCGTTCAGCCGGAGGAGAGACGAAGTGAGGTGTCTGGAGGTTGGCCTCAAGGTGTTAAGCAATCTTCCTTTCCGAGGGAGGGTAGTCCTTCACCAGGTGTTTGGTGATCTTCCTTCAAGAGGAAAGGTCTCCCTCACTAGGTATTTGTTGATCTTCCATCTTCCATTATGAGGGAAAGGTCGTCTTCACTGGCTTTTCTTCTGCAAACCTTTCACCTGCAAGGAGATTTTCCGTCAGAGGAAGAAGGGGTTGATAGTCCCTCATGCCCGTGGGAGAGACGGCCTTCTTCTCCGTAGTCTCTCCCTGGGGTTTCCTCCGAAGGACTTCGGATTCATCCATGCCCTGTTGTAGCCCATCAGAGTGCAGGATTTTGGAGCTGGACCATGATGGTGGGAGGTGATTGCCTGCGATCCCTCTCCATCGTTGTAGTGTCCATAGGACACAACATGGTACTATTCGAGGACAAGCTCTCGCGAGCTTGCTCCCCTTGTTCCTCCTTCTCCTAAGGAGAAACTTGATTTGCTGTCTAGGCTCAAGGTATGCAGCCACCTCCTGTTATCCTTCTCTCTTAGGGGAAAGGAAGACAATGCTCCTTTTCCCTACCATATATTAGGCAAGTAGGAGAGTTTCTTTTCTAGACATGTTAGCAAGCAAATGCACTGACCAACTTTCAGTGGACAAGTTTTGTGTGCAGTTTTACGCGCACTACCATTACCAAAATGGAAGGGCAAGCTCCTCTGCTGGAAAAAGGCAAGCATGCTCTTGTTATGCGCATTGCTTCCAGTGATACCAAAATGGAAGGGCAAGCTCCTCTGCTGGAAAAAGGCAAGCATGCTCTTTTTATGCGCATTGCTTCCAGTGAGTCATTCATCCTGATGTGCACTAGAGCTACATGCTCTGCACCTTAAAGGGCATCTCTTCATCTACAAGCATGTGCGCTAAGTCTACTAGCAAGCATTTATATAGACGCACATGCTGGACAATGGGTCTAGAGCAAAGGCAAGCGCTACCGTATCAATGCGCACAGGTACTTTTTTTACTTATATGTCCAAACTGACAACAAGTGCTGTCCGTACTTGCTACGCTCTCCATCTACGAGATATATTTTGCACGATGAACAGCGTGTTCCCTCTCATGTCTATCTCCTCATTAGGCAAGTGGAGGGCGCTCACTTCCACAGGGAAGACGAGCGCAATCTACCATCTTATCGCCTCCTTCCTTTTAACACAACTACTAAACCGAAGAAGCTAACATACCGGCTCAGTCCAAAATGCTTCCATTTTCAAAGGATGCTCCTTGGTATCTCGACCTTGTAGAGTCTTTGAAATAGGCGGTTTTGTGATCAACCACCAGTTACCCAATAGTTCTTTCACCCAGCACTTTACCCCACTAGAATCTTCCCTAGGGAGCGGAGGGTCATCTGACCCTAGACGCAGTGGCGATGCTAAGCACCCTCGTCTAATACCGCCTCCCAAGCCTCTGGTTTCATCCAGGTAACAAGAATAGCTAAAAACCAAGGCTCCTTCTGAACAAGACCCTCTCTGGGAGAGGTAAGGATTGGTTTCAATCATTCCTAAACAGAAGAGAAGACCCTTGGGAATACCGTACATCCACGTGTGAGTAGGGGTTCGAGTTCTCCGAGAGAGATCACCCTACATAGGCAACTTTTGGCTTTTGCCTATAGAATGAAGCCAGCTGAACCCTCATCCAAGGGTACAGATTTCCTCCTCCTGCTCCATCTGAAAGAGCAAGACCTAAAGAGAGTGGAATGAAGGAGAGATCTTCCTTTCTTGAAGGCCTTTATATCCGCCCAAGAGAAAAAAAAGGACATGAAAACGTTACCCAAGAACTGGCATTCTATGGATAAACGTCAATCACGAGGGGAACATTTGTTGGTTCAAACGTCTGCCTCTATAAGACCAAAGCATAGTGTTCTCTCTCCAAGGGTTCAGTCCTTGGGCAAAGGAACCCAGTTGGGGACCCAGACCCTCCCTGGTCTGCTATGGGTGCCAGCTTAGAGGAGGAAGAACCATTTGATGAAAGCTCAGAACATTCCAATTGAACGCCCTCTAACATTCACTAATTTTTACGTTTGTTTTTCTCATTTTAGGTAAGAATTTTATCATTTCAAAGAGTAAACGACAATTTCAGCCTCTTGCTAATACAGGTAGTTGTCGACTTACAACTAAAATAGTGAAGTTTCCGTAGATTTATTATGATGTTATGATTCGGCAATCATCTCGATCATATTTTATCAATATTTTCTTACTGTCTGTCATTGTTCCATTTTGTTGTTTCATAGGATATCATATGTTCTATTAGTGCATTTTGTATTCTATTTTTCAATTTTGGAAGCATGTCACCTATTGAGACGTACTTGAAATTTTGTTTACCTTTGGTTATGATCAGCTGATCTGAAAGTGCCGCATACATACCGTATCAAAATATGGTGTACATACGAATGGCAGTTTTATGATTTCTTAACTTGTTAGAAATATCTTCATGATGAATATTACATCAGCGCCAATATGTTACAGGAAATCGGTTTCCATACAGTTCGTCTTGTTATTACTATGCGTTTCTTGGCAGTGTCCAATTGATTTTTGTTGATAAAATCCTACCAAAACATTAGACATTATTGCATATTTTTGCCACTTAGGCTGTGGCTTCAAATACCTATTTCCAAAATGTGACCCATATCCGATGTTTTGGTAGGATTTCATCAACGAAAATCAATTGGACACGTCCCTGAAATGCATAGTAGGTATAATGCGAAATCGTTGTAGCTCTTTCTCTGATCCGTGTGTGTGTTCGCTCTCGCAATCGCATACGAGTAGTTCATTTTTAAAGATTCATACAGTATTCAATGTTGAGTTCAATATTAAGACTTTATATTTCATTAGACATTACTGTACTGTGTTTAATTGTGGTTTATTAAAGCACATTTATATTTTATTTTTCAATTACTTGAGCATATCAATAATCGACAAATACTTTTGATTTACTTACGGTTGGCATCAGCTGATCTCAAGGTCATGGTGCCGCATTACGATTATGCTCATATAGTACAAATATCACTGATTTATATAATTTTCTTGACATTCGAAATCTCTTCCATCTCATCAGCGCCAATATGTTATTGGGTATCACATTTTTCCATACAGTTCGTGTACAGACCTTATTAGTTATAAAAGGAATACGCACCCCCCCTCCCCTTTCTCTCTCTCTCTTTTTTTTTTTTGATTTTTAATTAGGTTCATTCTACATATTTCTTTGAACATTATTTGAAAATTCTTTATATCACTATTCGATGTTTCGATTATGGGAATAGTAACGCATCGGAAGGGAATCACTTGATTTGCCTCTTGCCTTCCGCCAGAAATATAACGTCATCAGACTTTTTTCTTGAAATTAGAGTAAGTTGTACTAATCTCATAACTAATGATACAGACCACTAAAACACTTGAAATCGTTACTCGGTGTTTCGACGATGGGAATACTGTAATAAGATTACTCAGTAACACACTGAAAGGAAATCATTCGGTTTGTCAGCACGCTTCCGCCAGATATATGACGTCACAAGACACATGACATAGACTCTACGAAGAATGACTTGCAAAATATGTAAATTAATTTTCTTTTTTCTTGCGAGAAATGAAAAGAAAGTACTAACTTACCAAGCAAACGTATTTCATTTTTATAATGTAAAAGGAAATATATTATTCAAGAAAGTATTTGTCCTATTAGTATACTTTCTTTAGATAGATATCGATCTATTATCAGAGATTAAATAAAACTAGTGTAGTCAAATTTATGCTGTTAGTACTCATGACAACCGATACAGACCCACAAAATACTTTGTATCGTTACCTAATATTTTGAAGGGAATCACTGTATTGCCCGGTCGCTTTCCGCCAGTGATATGATGTCACCAGACGTATAATATGAACTCGACAGATGTTAAAACTTTTCTTAATGTATTTTTTACTGAAAATAGGCACTGTATATTAACAATAAAAGAAAATAATTTACCAATATAAACCAGTTTCTTTTTATACAAGAAATCAGATTATTTCCTGGGAAATGTTCGTCCTTTTTCCGATAGACTTATGATGTCATCACCCAGAAAAAGAGAGAGAGAGAGAGAGTGTGTGTGTGTCAGTCTTCATTTGTGATTGAATTATGATAACTAACTTTTTTTTTCTTTTATTAATCCCCCAAAAAAGAACATAAAATTCATAATAATCATGATTTATTAACATTGTATTTGTAAAAATAAAAAGAAAAACTTTGAACGCTTGTATCTCAAAACTACTTATTGACCTTCAAATTCGTTAGTCTGCCTTAGTTTTTAAGATATAGTATTGAAATTTGGTATATGACTAAAAAATACATTATAAAACAATGAAATGAAGCTCCTTTTTTCCGTTTTTTGTTTCCTATTTTATTAATATTTTTTCCTGCTTTTTAGGGTTATTTTAAATACCATAATGAAAAAATTTATATCAGGCAAAAAAAAATACTTAAAAAAAAAAACCATATTATTGGAGATCTATATAGGGTAGTAATCCCAGATCTTAGTAATGATTATGAAGGGATGAGATAGAATTTGAAAAACACTATTTTCAGGATAAATCACCCTGGCATTGCAAAACCGAAGGTCAGAGGCAAAACTCCTATGCCGTTCGGAGATGTCCTAAGTCACCTTATTAAGTGGTATGAATGTCAAAGTCCTGTCACTAAAAATCTGCATTAGCCGGCCGGACCCCTTAAAGTCTTTCCCTGAATTTAAATAACCTAATTACTGTGCAAGAAGGTGGAAACTGCAGGATTACATTATATTGGAGTAAATGGAGAGCGTGGTGTTATAAATTATTATCCCCCTTGGGATCTGTCCATATTCCTATTAGCTCCACTGTAACATCATGCAGAAAGGTTTCCCGACCTACATCTGCTCACAGAAGCACCAAGAGAGCTCCCCACACTTCCCGATCTACTTAAGACAACCATACGTTAAGATATTACATCAAGAGATAACATTGCTTTGGCTTCACACCTGGAGGTTATCCAGTAATTGCTTGCAAAGAAGGGCTTTTTGATACCAGTTGCAAGGAGAATGGTAGGATACTTGCAGGAGTAGTCGGCCTCTGTATATCGGTCAAATTGGTCTGTCACTTGTGGTTGGTATTGTGAATGGGATATCACTCCTCTCAGTGCCTTCCAACGATATCAGAGGTTTTACTGTACTTCGGAGAGGAAGAATTTTGTTTGGTTTTGTCGGTAAAAGGCTATCGCTAACCCTTGAGCTTAGTATCAAGCTGAGTAAAGTTAACATACTCTGACGGAATTGTCTCAACACATGTGAAATTTGGATTTTACATACCCTCAGTCAGACCACCAGCTTGCATTGTGGTGAAAGTCATATGTTCTCTGAAAGGAGCCCCTTACAAACCTCTCAGTCAAGCCTCGGATTGAGACGACCCTGAAGACGGTGGGCCCCCTAGGCCTGGCTTCTGCGAAGAGAGTCGGTGAGCTTCATAGTCTGGCCTGTGACATAGCTTATCAAGGAGATGGGGGCAGGTGACACTCGGTTTTGTCCCAGAGTTCGTAGCAATAACTCAAAATCCGGCTGTAGCGAATCCAAGATTAGTCCCTTCTGTATTTAGTATCCGGTCTGTAATAGATGACTCTGATCAACTGATACTCTGCCCTCTGAGGTGCTGAGGAGATATCTGAAGAGAACTGAAAGGGCACGCCCATAGATCAACAGGCTCTTCGTCAGAAAAGGGAAGAATTAAAGGAAGCTTATGGAGAACTCTATTTCTCCCTTGATAAGGCAGGTGATTGAGAGAGCCATTCTTTAAGATAATCATTCCAGCCGCCATCCATCCCTCTGCCCATGACGTCAGGGGTATCCGTACATCCCTGGCGTTCAAAAAGAATTTATCTTAGTCGCAGATATAACAAGCTGACTTGTGGAAATGGCAAACAACGTTTACTCCCCATTACCTGCAAGACATTACCTACAGGAACCTAGGCACGTTCACTGTAGGTCCTGTGGTGGCTGTGTAAAACTTGGTCAACTAACCTTGGCTCCCTTGTAGGACAAGTAGCAGTTGGTTGAGGACAGACATTACCCACGAGTAAACTAGAATGAATGTGTGAGTGACTGACTACTTCCAATTTTATTCTCCTCTCTGGGGGTGCAGCATCCGAGGAACTCTGCGAGCTGACTTAGTGCAACCTAATGTGTATATGTATATTTGTCCCTATCCTCCATGCAAGGTAGAGTTTAGCAAGGGAAGGATTTAGCTCCAAGTTTACGCCTGCTTGATCAAGTCGCATTGCTAAATTCTATGCCAGCACTAATTGGCCAGGCCACCATTCAATAGGGTTCATGAGGTGTCAGGGTTCCCTCTTAACAGTTCAAAAGTAGCACAGAGTGATATCCTTGGACAGTCTCCAGCCAGTTGGGTTAGGGATTTCCATCATAAGGTGAGTCTCCTATGTAAAAAGCATAAAGTTTGTATCTAGTGCTGCAATGAATGACAAATTTGAAATATGTATTTTTCCTAACTATACAGAACTGAAACTTTTTACACGTACTGTTCCCACTATGACTTACCCTCAGAAGTCCTGCCGGCACTGCAAAGTGACAGTGTTTACTAGTACTGGTGTGAGCAGAGTGCCGGGCTACCCCTACTACCTTCCCTCCCGCTAACCAGCGAAGGGTAGCTACACCTCGTAAAATTCAACAGCTGGTTTCAGGCAGCCCCGAAATACTCCTATGTAAAGATCTTCAGGGTTGTATAGTTAAGAAAAATACAAATTTCAAATTTATCATTTTCCATATATAAACTAAAAACTTCAAATTAAAACAAGAGAGAGAAATAAGAGAATAGTGTGCCTGAGTGTACCCTCAGAAAAGAGAACTCTACCCCAAGACAGTGGAAGAACATGGCACAGAGGCTATGACACTATCCAAGAATGGTGATTTGGTTTTGAGGTATCCTTCACTGAGAGGAGCTGCTTATCATAGCTAAATTCTCTTCTACCCTAACCAACAAGAAAGTAGCCACTGAACAAAGGCAGTGCAGTAGTTAACCTCTTGAATGCAGATGTTTTTGGTAATCTCAGTGTTGTCAGATGTATGAGGACAGAAGAGAATGTGGAAAGATCAGGCTATACTATTGTGTGTGTGTACGTAAAGAAAAAAGGAGCAATAATGAGAGAGAGAGGTATACAGTATATATGGATGTATTACCGTCTGGTCAGTCAAAGGACCCAATAATTCTAGCAGTAGTATTTATATGGGAGACTGGTGCCCTAGCCAACCTGCTACTTACTATCTCCCTTATCCTTCTTACTAGGTGAATGATGGAAAGATATTTCCATTCCCATCAGTTTTATAAATGCAAATTAAAGGACTTAAGATTATAAAAAACTGTCCACATTCCCTTATGGAGTCCTAACGTAACACCTCTGGCATCTCTATGCTCAGGTAGCTAGGAGGTTGAACAGTATAATGACTTTGCTCCTCTTCAGGACCAAAGTACATTGACATTTCCTTGGTCATAGAAATCACCCATTTTAATTATTAGGAACTTCCACACCACCTTAGGCCAAGTCACATAGTAAAGGTTTGGGGTTTCTATTATGTATAGGAACAAATTACACATTTTTTAATAAATTTGTATTTTCCCTATCAATACAAACCTGAGACCTTCAAGTTGTATGACCCGCCTCATCCCCACTGATAGACCCCTACCAAAGGTCAAAGTGAGGGTGAGCACTACCTGTTAGGTAGACAAGGTTTCCTGCACCACCTTTCAGTTAGCTGTGTTTACCTTTTTTAAAGCCTAGCAGCCATTCCAGCTTTGAGGAATTCACGCTCTTATTAAAAATCTCACGTTTTTATGGTCAGGGAAAATACAAATTGGTTATAGAATAACTGTTGATTCCCTTACCGATTCTCATTTCGAGTTTTGTATGGAAATATTTTGGCAGTACGGCTGATCAGTAACCTTGTCAACCTTAATGGAATTTAGTTAAAAGTAGTGCTATTGAATAGAATCTGCATAGTTGTCCCATTTGATATGAATAACTCTAGTAATGTAGCCCCAGAGGAATTGTTATTCTTTCTTTTGAAGGTGAAGATTTTATAATTATCTTGTACTGCATTAGATATTACAGCTTAATTCAAGTAGCATTGCATGATTTAGATGGCTGTATACATCTCAAAAAGTATCTTGTATATCTTACATGCCATGATGTGAATTTTCAATTGAGCAAAAAAGTAATCTTAAGTATTTGCCATGATACTGCCAGGCTACTAAACACACTTTACAATTAATATTTTGCAATTGCTCTTTATCATTAGGTAATTTAAGGCCTTTTTATTTTATTGATAATATTAAGTCAGGAATGGTACGAGAAATCAGCTTGTTGACTGGACTCGTTTTATATTTTGCAGAGCCTGGTGAAGGAGACCAGTTTGAAATGGATCTTTAAATGCCAGTGTTACTGGACTCCAGCATCTCCAGGTCTCTGCCCATCTTTGCAGTTGTTAAAAGGTCAAGTTACACTTCATGGATAAAACGATAGTGTTTGTTGATTTGCAAACACTTGTTATTTGCTTATGTTACTGTGTTTTAGTAGGGTTGTAACTTACTACAATTTAACCGGTAACAGTAAAAGAAAGGCCAAATTTTTGTGATAAGACACCCTTATTCACATACTTAACGTTGTGTACAGGGTATCAAGTTGATGGCACAAATTTACTAGTGAAGTTTACATGGTCACTAATTTCAATGTAAGTTTGTTTTGATGCTCATAATTTATGCTCAAGGCTAGCACAAATTGTGTCAGCACCAGTATGCAGGTCTTTATGTGTCATACACCTTAGGGTGAATTTTTATACAGTATTTGAACTGCCTTATATTGAAGAGTAATGCACTCGGTTAAATTTATGAGGCATGTGCCATTGGTTGCGATTGGGTGGGTGGAACTGGATAGATGTAGGTAAGGCACTAGCTCCCAGCTGTTTAGCTTTTTAGTTTCTTTGATGTTGAACTTTGTATGTAATCTCTCTATATTTGAAATGATTAAGGACAAAAAAAAGTGCAATTATGATTAGATAATGATTGTTTTATTGCTTTTAAGATATTAAGTTGTATGCTTTATGCAAATAAATTTAAACTATTTTATAGGCGTCATTTATAAAGTGTATCTTTGTAACAGGCCTACTTAAGTAAATAAGAGGGTTGTTTGTAGGTGTTGCTGAAGGCATATTGGTTTAAGTTCCGGTGAACGTACTTTCATTGCATCGAAATCAAATTACAATTTGAGTATTTCTTTCAGGTTGTGCAGTATTGATATCATTGTACAGCATGTAGATACTGAAATGTGGTCACTTAATTTCTTTAATATATTTCATTTCTTGATGTAGCCAAAAGAATAGTCCTCTAGATTCCCAAGGGTTTTAGTATAGACGTATATTTTCGTATCGCCAAACTTTTGGCTTTGTAAATTTGAATACATTACATAACTATTTGGAAACATTTTGAAAGGTAATGATACTGACTTTTAATTTTACAATTTTTTGTATTGTAATGTTTTGCTTCAAAAGCATTATAAAGAATGGCATATGTACTGTTTTACTCATAGATAGTACAGTATTTGGCAGTTTTCAATTGCAGCCCAATCTCTTCTACCAGGGTACCCTAATCTTCCTGCCTGTAGTCCATTTCTAGGTTGATGAACTCAAGGGACAGGATTAGTTTTTTATTATTGTACTGTAGTTCATATCATTTAAACATTACAAGCTTGATGAAGATCATGCTAACCTTTGAACCATGCTGAACGATTTGATAAACTTCAGCATTACAGTTGCTATGTACTATAAATATTTGTTATAGTAAGTAGCAATACTTATGACAGCTGTGTGCCAAGATGGCTTTAAAAATTATCCTTCAAGATTTTATCAAGGATCCAGGCATGAACTAAAATGTCTTAAGATTCTTGATTTGGTATTAAAGTTGCAGTTTGTCTTTAGTACCCATAAATTGCTACCTTTATGGATCTTGTTTTTGTACAGCTTTGAATTTTTCCTGGAATTAAACTTTTGATTCACTTAGTGCCAAGTGTTCGTATTCTACTTTTGTCATATAGAGTGCCAATGATCTTTGCCTTGCATTCAAAATTGTCTCATTTAGGACATATTCTTCCATAAAATAATGGGTTTTAAGCTGGCTAAAGTTTTTCAGTTTTGCAGTGTGAATTGATATAGGAGTTAGGTTCCGAAGTACTTTGTGGTCAGAACTGGTTTCTTGATTTTAATGTTACTATTAAGAAGCTCAGAATATAATGGTTTTTTAAAGTTGAAATAGGTTATTGTTATATTTTAAAGTTAATGGAATTCAGAAATGTCCAGTTTTAATTTTTCTTGTAGTTTTATAATGATGAATATATAACCTTTATATAGTTTAAATGTGATAATGAGCTTCAAGTTGAGCTCAGTGTTTTATTCTTGTCTGGGAAACTTACGTTGTCTCAGGTATTTTGTTAAACTACACACTAAGGGTTTTCAGCATCCATTGAGAAGGGGCATTGTGAATCATGAGCTGATATAATTTATGAAATTCATAAAAAAATATAAAGTTGACAAAGTCTATCTGGTTTCTTCTTTACCTCAAGTTTGTGTATGGCGTACATACATACACCAAGGCACTTCCCCCAATTTTTGGGGTTAGCCGACATCAAACAAATAAAAAGAAGGGGACCTTTCCTCTCTACGTTCCTCCCAGCCTGACAAGGGACTCGACCGACTGCGGCTGGTACTGCTAGGTTGCCACAGCTCACCCTCCCGCGTTAAAGCTTTATAACGCTTAATCCCCTACTGCTGCTACCTACGCGGTCATCCAAGGCAACCGGAGGAAGCACCAGGGCCTACCGGAACTGCGTCACAATCGCTCGCCATTCATTCCTATTTCTAGCACGCTCTCTTGCCTCTCTCACATCTATCCTCCTATCACCCAGAGCTTCCTTCACTCCATCCATCTACCCAAACCTTGGCCTTCCTCTTGTACTCCCATCAACTCTTGCATTCATCACCTTCTTTAGTAGACAGCCATTTTCCATTCTCTCAACGTGGCCAAACCACCTCAACACATTCATATCCACTCTGGCTGCTAACTCATTTCTTAGACCCATTCACCCCCTCACTACTTCGTTCCTAACCCTATCTACTTAAGATACACCAGCTATACTCCTTAGACACTTCATCTCGTGTTTTACAAGATCAAATGTTTCATTGCTGTAGGTACATGATAATTTTTAATCTCTTACGAACTAAGAAATTTAGAACTGTATTGAAAGGAGGAAAACTTTAGTTGCTAGTTTTTAACAGTTAATTGTAATGTCCAAAGGACTTTTTTCCTGTCTAAAGGTAAATTCATATAACTTAATCCAAAATATGCATAAGTCATATCAGGAGTTAAATCATGGACTTTGTACCACTCATGTTAAGCAGTATGGTTCAATGAAATACCAATCAAGAATTTTGGAAAGAAAAATTATGCTACAGTAATCCTCTTGCTTTGACCATTATATAATGAAGTTAGTGCAAATATATGGGACAAATAATAAGAGTGCAGGCTGTAACAGACCTTTTATAATTTTAGGTTTCCTCCAGGTGAATTGACTTCCCTAAAGTAAAATTTCCTGTTCTGACGTGACTTTTATATCATTTGTCAATGCTAATTCATTTTTCATATTAAATAACAGTAAGCTGGTAGTTTTGTGCTAGATTTAAAGCATAAGGTTAATTTTTGTTTATGGATGTTCGAAAATTAAAAGAAACGATATAAATGGGACCAGTAAAATTAACTTATTGTAATGGATTTAGGGGAAGAAATGGAAATGTACGCTAATTTTCTCAACAATGAGAATAATGATAATATCCTATCAGGTCTAGGGCAATTTGCTCCTTGGTATGTTGCTACAGGTTACTTCATTACTAAGTCACTGCTGTTAAGCCATTTCATTACCAGCAGTTTTTTTTTTTTTTTTTTTTTTTTTTTTTTTTTTTTTTTTTTTCTCTCCAAGGAATAATGGTACGTAAATCTTATGATATGTTTATTTTGTGAATGAAAAATTTCACAAAAGCCATGTAAGAGTGTTGTTGTCTTATGCAGATTAAATCCCAACATGAAACCATAGTATGTAGTAGTATAAATGAAGTAGAATTTAAATTGTGTAAAATGTTATATTTTCATAAGCTTAAAGTAGAATATAAATTCATTTAAAAGATGAAATTAAGTTTTTTGGCTCTGAGCAATTCCTCGAAGGTATTGGAGTTTATTTTAAGAGTCATATGTTTATCAGTACTTTGATATTTCTTTTTTACTTTTGAAATGGTTCATTCTTGTTGTACTGATACCCTATTCTTTTTGAGAGTAGTGATGAGGAACCAAATATATTAGTGGACATTATTATCATCATTACTACTTGCTAAGCTACAACCCTAGTTGGAAAAGGGGGATTTGTTGTGGTAATTTAAAACATTGACCTCCCAGTTGGAGATTTGATTACATTATTAAGGCATTTCATATTGGAAAAATGGCAGAATGTTTGGAATAATGTGCCAGAAAATAATAAATTAAGGCAAATTAAACCGAAGGTTGCTCCTTGGGATTCCTCGACACAAAAGAACAAGAGAACAGAAGTAATTTTAACCAGATTACGAATTGGGCACTCGAGATTAACCAATGAATTTTTAATGAGTACACCTCACGGCACTGTTCCAATGTGCAGTGAGTGTGATACTTTTTTATCTATTAAACATATATTTTCGGTTTGTAAAGTTTTCCAGCGAGAGAGAGAGATATGTTTTAGTCAGAAAACTTTTTCTGAAATTTTAACTGAATCAAGTAATTTTTGTTTCTAGAATTTTAACCTTTTTAAGGAATTCACATATTATTGATAGAATCTAAATTTTTACCTAAGTTTTTTTACAAATTCATTTTAAATTACATAGATTTAATATATTGTTAATTATTTTCATCACTCAGATTTCATATATATATATATATATATATATATATATATATATATATATATATATATATATATATATATATATATATATTCATCCATCTATTCACCCATATTTAGAATATTTAAAGATTATATGTATATACTGTATATACATATATATAATTCCTTTTTTTCATTTATTTATTTTTTTTTTCCTTATCAATTGAATTTTTGATAATCTTATATTTCTTTATATCCCGATTTTTTTTTCGGGCCAGCCCTGTGAGAGTCAAGCTTGACTCATTGGGCTGGTAAAACTCCTTCTTTTAATAATATTAATAATGGAAAAGGGGGATGCGCCCAGGACCACCAATAGGAAAAGTAGCCCAGTGAGGGAAGGAAACAAGGAAAAAATAAAATATTTTAAGAACAGTAATAGCATTAGAATACATATTTCCTATATAAACTATAAAAACTTTAACAAGACAAGAGGAAGAGAAATGTGATAGAATAGTGTGCCCGAGTGTACCCTTAAGCAAGAGAACTCTAACCCAAGAAAATGTAAGACCATGGCACTACCCAAGACTTATTATTATTATTAATTGCTAAGCTACAACCTTAGTTGGAAAAGCAGGATGGTATAAACCCAGGATCCCAACAGAGAAAATAGCCCAGTAAGGAAAGAAAACAATGAAAAATAAAGATATTTTAAGAACAGTGACATTAAAATAGATTTGTTCCAACACAGATACAAACCTTATGCTATTTATAGGGTATGACTTTCGGCAACGCTGAAAACTAGCCAAGACAATTTTAGTGAGGGATAACTACCCTCATCCGCTGTTAGCGGAGGGGGTTGGTGTAGACCGGCTACCCTGCTCACTCACACATGTCGGCTGAGTAACCACTTTTGCCTTTGGCTCGGTAGAGTGCAGACTTGGTGTCTCTCTCTCTCCCGTTAACTCATAAACTGCCTTGACTTTATTTGCTTTTCCTATTTCTTTTGTGCACGGTGTGTGTATGTTTATTGTCCCGCTATGCGGACATGTCCTGGTCGCGAGGGCCACTGCTGCGGTACCTTCATGTCCTCCGTAGAGACGAACCCTCACCCTCTGTGCCCGGCTTGGCGGGGACGTCGGTGTTCTCGGGACTACACCTGTTCTGAGTGTCGGTAGTGGCCTGCCTCCCAGTGGGAGAGGTTAGTGCGTAAAAGGAAAAATAAGTCTAAGCGCAAATATTCGCCTTCGGGATCTTCCTTGAAATCAAAGAAGTCGTCGGCTTCTGCTTCCTCTACGCCCAAATCTGTATAAAGCTACTTCTCGACCGGGCCCTTACGCGGTACGGCCGAGTAGCAGCGCAGGGTTTGTGACTCCAGGTCAACCCTGTGGGATAGGCGAAGGTGTCTGCTCCTTCCCTTCCCCCAGGGATTGCCTGTCTCTTTTCAGACCTTGTGTCTTTGTGGCCATCACTGGTCGTCAATGGCCCCCCTTCGAAAGAAGTTCCCTTCGAGCTCCTTCAAAGGGGAGCGTAGAGAAAACGGTCATCTCCATCCTCCGCGGAGGTTGA
Organism: Palaemon carinicauda; assembly: GCF_036898095.1. NCBI lineage: Eukaryota > Metazoa > Arthropoda > Malacostraca > Decapoda > Palaemonidae > Palaemon > Palaemon carinicauda. The sequence continues at coordinate 21,962,027 of NC_090768.1, forward strand.
TTTTCCTAATGCGGTCGCAGACGCTACTGCCCGTCGGTCAGGCCTAGAATCTGTTTCCGACGCCGAGGAGTTACCTAACCCACCAGGGGTGGTGGTAGGGCTTTCTCCAAGGCAGGCTTACCCTTCGGGGGAACATGTCTCATTCACGCTTATGGTTCTCCAGGGGCGGAGCTAGAACCTTGTCTTAAGCGACGTTCTCCTTCGAGAGAACTCTCCTCCCCTGCGGAGGATTTATCCCTAGAGCTAGATCAGTCTCCCCCTTGGGCAGAATCTGCTGAACGTTCCTCTCCGGAGGTTTGTAGGGTGGAAGGATTTGTAACTCCTTTTCATCCCAGACATTCTCCTCCTCGTGCTGTGAGGAGACGTCTTTTTGAACCTGCTGGTTTTCCTCACGTTGACCCTTGGGGTCTCGTGACGATCACTCTTTGGGCTGGTGTGATCGTGAGCCTTCGGGCACTCATCATGTTGATCCTGCGGGTTCTCATGACAGCCTTTGGGCTCTTCTACCATCGGTCATGCTGACCCTTCGGGGTCTTGTGACAGAGGAACTTCGGTTCCTCGTTACACTGACCATTCGGGGTCTCGTAACTTTAATTACGCTGAACCCTTGGGCTCTCGTAACTTTAGTCATTCTGACACTTCGGTGTTTCGTGACGGAAACTTTGGTTTATCGTTGCGCTGACCCTTTGGGGTCTCGCAACACAGGCTACATTAGGCCTTTGGTCTCTCGTGCCTTTAGTCACACTGACCCTTCGGGGGCTCGTGACAGAGGAACTTTGGTTTGTTGTTGCGCTGACCCTTCAGGGTCTCACAATACAGTCCACGCTGAACCTTCGGGTTCTCGTGACCCTAATCATTATGAGTTTTACTCGTATGACAGAGTTTTAGGACTCTCGTTGTGTTGATCGTTCGCGCTCTCACAATTTATGCTACCGTGAACCTTCGGGTGACCGTAGCAATGAGTGCTCTCATCACGCTGAGAGCTTTCACGTGCACGACCAACTTGGCGCGCGCATTCAGCACAGAGTTGTTCGCACGTGCGGCCATCTTGGCGCGCACAATCAACATTGTGCTGGATCCTCAGGCAGTGATGGGGTTCCTAGCCGCACGAGTTATGATAGAGCGCGCGATCGTGGTTCACGATCCTCTGTTGCTCCCTCCCCGGGAACATCTCAACCAGAGGAAGGTTCTCGCGATTCAACAACCTCGCGGAACCAAACCCGCCTTGGTTTGGTGGCTACCTCATCCCCGAACGAATTACTGTCTCCCTTTTTGGTGGTAGGGGTTAACCCTCTTGCAAGGAGAGACACCCGTCAGTCTCTCCAATCTTATAGGCCCCCATCACCACAGAGACAATAGTCGCCCACACAACTACACCGAGATCCTATCCCTAAGGGTAGGCCTGTGCCAATCTTGCCTGCCGGGAAGCCTCCCTCAGGCAAGACGGTTAAGAAACCAGCCCAGGTTCCTAAACCCAGTGATCTGTGTCTTCCTAAGGACCCTCCCCTTGGTTTCTCAGGAGACCACAAACCCCCATGGCTTCGCGCCTTATTCGATGCAATGCGTCAAGCCGTGACAGGAGTCATTCCCCGCTCCCAGTCCTTAGGAGATACTCCTAGGATCCTTTTGTTGCCACTTCTCATCCCAGGGATCTCTCCTCCCTCCGATCCTAGGAGGAGCTCGGAGGGTTCCGCGCCTGCGGGCCCAACTGGCAAGGGGAAACTGTTATCCCCTCGCAAAAGACCACAAGAAGAGAGTACGCAAGAACCCCAGAGTAGCCCCCTGCAGTTCAAGATGCCACAGGCCAGACCCAAGGGAAAGAAAAAAAAGATTTGTCCTTTGCCCTCCAAGGAGGATAAAGTGACTTGCTACAGGGACTCCTTCCATCCCTTGCCGGTCGAGATAGTGCCTAAGGAGGTACGACCTTCAACTGGGAGTGACGCGCTCCCTCTGGCAGCGGACTTCCATCCTGCCTGTAGACCAAGGGAGCCCTCTGGGCCCTCGTTGACAGAGGACCACCTGCCTCATAGCAGGAAGCTGAAGGATTTCTTCACCATCCCAAAATCTTCGGCCAGCCTTTCTTCTTCACTGCCTCCTAGGCAGCTGGAAGCAAGCACTTCCTTGGCAGTCTCCCTATCCCCAGTCTATCCCGTTGACGACTACAACCCACTCCGGGCTCCTATGGATGAGAGTTCGGATGTGTAAGGGCAGAGCGATCCTGAGGACGACGCTTTGCCAGCAGCCGCTAGCCCTAAGCTAACGGAGGATGAGAGGAAGGAGCCGGAACATGCCTTCTGGCAGGTCCTAGCCTGCTTCCGATCTATCAATGGGTTACCAGATCCATCGGCAGCCTCTCTAGATGGAAAGGAAAAGGTCCTTGAGCAGTTCTACAGCACTCAGAAATCCCAGAGGGCCAGTGCACCTTTCCCCTGGTCAAAGGGGTTAAAGAGTGCCAGACAGAGGCAGTGTCCCAAGCAGTGTGATATCCGGTGTTCCACAGGGTAGTGTTCTTGGCCCATTACTTTTCATACTATATACACATGACATGTGGTTTGGCCTAGAAAACAAGCTTGTTGCACATGCAGATGATGCTACTCTCCTTGCATCAATTCCATCCCCTGAATGTAGATCTGGGGTTGGTGAATCCCTAAATAGAGATATAGATGAAATTAGTGCATGATGCAAATTATAGGGTATGAAGTTGAATCCTAACAAAACTCAAAGTGTGATTGTAAGTAGGTCAAGGACGGTGGTTCCTCAACATCCGGATCTCAGTATTGATAATGTTTCTTTAAATTTGTATGAAATTTTAAGTGTGATTCTCGACAGCAAATTTACTTTTGAGAAACACATTAGGTCTGTTTCTTCTTCAATTGCACAAAAAATTGGCTTATTGAGAAAGTCTTACAAGATTTTTGGTGATCAATCTATTCTGAAGAAGTGTTTTAATTCTTTCATTCTACCTTGTTTTGAGTATTGTTCTCCTGTCTGGTGTTCAGCTGCTGATTCTCATCTTAATTTGTTGGACAGAAACTTACGGTCTATTAAATTTCTTATTCCTGATCTAGATATTAATCTTTGGCACCGTCGTTCAATTAGTTCATTATGCATGTTGCATAAGATTATTCATAACTATGACCATCCTTTACATTCAGATCTCCCTGGACAATTCTATCCTGTTTGTAATACTAGGCAGGCAGTTAATTCTAATAGCCAGGCCTTCTCCATCATGAGGCTCAATACTACACAGTATTCTAGAAGTTTTATTCCAGCTGTTACCAAGTTGTGGAATGATCTTCCTAATCGGGTAGTTGAATCAGTAGAACTTCAAAAGTTCAAAGTTGGAGCAAAAGTTTTTATGCTGACCAGGCTGACATGAGTCTTTTTATTGTTTATATATGACATATCTGTTTTTGACGTTAATAGTTTATATAGGACATATCTGTGTTGACGCTGTTACTGTTTTTAGAATATATTGTTAATTTATTCTCATCATTTATTTATTTCCTTATTTCCTTTCCTCACTGGGCTATTTTTCCCTGTTGGACCCCTTGGGCTTATAGCATCTTGCTTTTCTAACTAGGGTTGTAGCTTGGCTAGTAATAATGATGATAATAATAATAACTGGGTCCACCTCCTCACTCCGCTCCAACTCATCCTCCAAGCTACTACCTCCTCCGTATGTGTTTCAGGGGAGGTACTACGAGATTCTCGGGGAATCTCTTCCAACGCTGCCTCTCGATCACTCCATAGAGGCACTCTCGAAGGCCACACCCTTTGAGAAACACCAGTCTCCTTTTCGGCCTGTGAGATCCTTAACCAGGAGAAGATGGCAGAGTACGCCATGCAGGCTGCGCCGTGGCTTGACTTCTGGTTGGGATCCTTATGACAACTGATTCGGTGTAAGGACCTGTCTCGGTAGTCCTCCAGGAAGTCTTAGGATTTTCGTATTGTCTGGCACTCAGGCCATTGAGTTTCTCTCCCATCAGGTAGTGAACCTTTGGACTAACACTATCCTGAAGAGGAGGGATGCCGTCATAGACAAGTTCCACAGACACCTCCCTCAGGCCGAAGAGCGAGACTAAGGAATGCACCCTTCGAGGGCAATTCCTTGTTTCACCCCGAGGATGTCGAACGGGTGGCAGAGAGGTGGACTCCCTCATCCAAAAGGTCTTAACAGCCAGACCTTATCCCTCTCAGCCACAGCAGAAACTGCAACCGAAAAAGGCTAGTGACCCAAAACAGCAGGGTCAAAAGGGTGCGAAGCAAGCCTTTAGCAACAAGAAGTCCTTTCGTGGAGAAAAGGGAAAGAGGGGATCCGGCCAAGGTCAGCCCCACTAGGGCAGGCAATCCTCCCATTTGTCCATCTGTGGGGGGTTGCCTGCAAAGCCGCTGGCAGAGGTGGCTTCACCACAGGGCTGAACCCTGGATGGTCGAAATGATTCGTTCAGGGTATCGTATCCCGTTCACCCACTCTCTCCCTCCACTGACTCGAGTTCCAATTCCATCGAACTCCTGTGCGAAGGGATCCACACGGGAGTGTCCCCTCAGGGCAGAAGTCCAGACCATGTTGGAGAAGGGCGCTCACCAGGAGGTCCTCGACGGGCCCCAGGCTTTTACAGTCGACTCTTTCTTGTGAGAAAGACGTCTGGAGACTGGAGACCAGTCATTGACCTCTCGGCTCTGAACAGGTTTGTTGAGCAGACACCGTTCAGGACGGAGACGGCCGACACTGTCAGACAAGCGATAAGACCGCAGGACTTCATGTGCACTCTAGATCTAAAGGACGCATACTTCCAGATCCCAATATCTAAGATTCATGTTCAACCAGAAGCAGTTCAGGGTACTATTTCGTTCTTTCCACAGCACCCCAGGTCTTCACGAGAGTATTCGCCCTAGTATCATCTTGGGCCCACAGAGTTGGCATCTGTCTCCTAAGATACTTGGACAACTGGGTGATTCTGGCAGACTCGGAGGCGGCCCTTCTTTGCCACCGAGACGAGCTTCTAAGGTTTTGCCAGGATCTGGGGATCGTGGTAAATCTCGAGAAGTTTCATCTGCTTCCCTCTCAAGAACTGGTATACTTAAGCATGCGCATAGACACCTTAAGGCACAAAGCGTTCCCATCAGACGAGAAAATTCAGACTGAGGGAGATAGCACAGGTCTTCCTTAGTCGGGAAGAGCTCCCCGCGCAGTATTGGCTTTGCCTTCTCAGTCACCTCTCTTCCCTGACCCGACTGGTCCCCAACGGTCATCTCAGGATGAGATCCCTCCAGTGGCGACTGAAATCCCAGTGGAACCAGTCCACCGATTCCCGGGATCAACTAGTCCGCAGAGAGCTAGGTGAACAGTCGGATCTCAGGTGGTGGCTAGCGGAGCCGAACCTCTGCAAAGGGGTCGATCTTCTCTTCTTTCCCCCGGAATTTATGCTTTGTTCGGATGCATCAAAAGAAGGGTGGGGGCCTCACGTGCTGCATCATTACATCTCCGCCCAATGGTCCGAATCAGAAAGGTACCAGGACATAAATCTGTTAGAGATGAGGGCAGCCTTTCTGGCCCTCAAAGAGTTCCACCAGGTCCTGGCGGGGCACTCCGTGGTGTTGATGAGCGACAACACCACAGTAGTGGCTTATCTGAACAAACAGGCTGGTACCTTTTCACAGCAGCTGTGCCATCTTGCAGTAGAGATTCTCAGATGGCCATAAGACAACTCGGTGCCTCTATCAGCTCGCTTCATTCCAGGCAAGTGTAATGTGCTAGGGGACAAGATGAGCAGAGCGACTCAGATAGTTGGCACCGAGTGGTCTTTGAATCCTCTAGTAACCAACAAAGTCCTGACTTTGTGGGGTTCCCCGACTGTGGATCTGTTCGCAACGGCCCTAATTTTCAGGCTCCCGTTGTACTGGTCCCCGATCCCCAAGCTCTTTGGCAATATGCTTTTCAACAACGGTGGATAAACCTGGACGCTTACGCGTTTTCCTTGTTCTGTCTGATGAAAAAAGTCCTCAACAACTTGCAAATGACTCTGATAGCTCCACTATGACATCACGCAGAATGGTTCCCAGACCTTCTGCATCTCCTCACAGAGCTCCTGAGGGAGCTCCCCCCACAACACGACCTCCTCAAACAACCACATGCCAACATCTTCCACAAAGCCGTAGCTTCGCTTCGGCTTCACGCCTGGAGACTGTCCAGCACCTCCTCACACAGAGAGGCTTTTTGCAACCGGTTGCGAAAAGAATGGCTGAACACCTCTGGAGATCCAGAGAGGCAGTCTACCAGGCGAAGTGGTCAGTTTTCTGTGGTTGGTGTCGTGGAAGGGGTATCTTTCCCCTCGATGCCCCTGTTCCAACTATAGCGGAGTTTCTTGTATACCTTCGGGGAGAAATGCTTCTCTCTGTTTCTGCAGTCAAAGGCTACTGCTCAGCCTTGAGTCTCGCCTTTAGACTGAAAAGAGTTGATATTTCCTCCTCGTTGGAGCTTTCTATACTCATACGCAGTTACGAGCTTACTTGTCCCCAGGCAGAGCTAAGACCTCCCCCATGGAACGTGGTTCAGGTCCTCAGGTCTCTGAGGGGCCCCTCGTATGAACCATTACGCCAGACCTCCGATCGCCACCTCATGTGGAAGACGGTGTTCCTGCTCGCTCTGGCTACAGCCAAGAGAGTCAGTGAACTTCATGGTCTATCTGCTGATGTCTCCCTCTCTTGGAGATGGGAGGAAGTAATCCTCAACTACATTCCTGAGTTCGTAACTAAGACTCAATATCCGAGTGTGCTGGACTCCAGGTTCAGCCTATTCCGGATAGAGAGTCTTCGTTCTGTAACCGAAGATCCAGACCAACTTATTATGTCCAGTAAGGAGTCTGAGGTATTACTTGAAAAGAACAACAAAAGCTCGCCCCTGTGTGCACTCGCTTGTTAGCACGGGGAAGGTCAAGAGGAGGGTCACGAGGATTACTATTTCCTCTTGGGTAAGGAACTTGATTGAATACGCTTACAATCCAGACCCTCCTCTGCCCAATCGACCCAGAGCTCATGACGTCAGGGGTATTGCAACGTCCCTGGCATTCAAGAAGAATTTTTCTGTGGTACAGGTAATGCAAGCGGGCTTGTGGAAGCGTCAGACGACCTTCACCGCCCACTATCTGAAGGACGTAACCCACAGGAGCACGGAAACCTTTTCCATTGGTCCTGTGGTGACCGCACAACAAGTGATCTAATGCCTCAAGCTCCTTGGTGGACAAGTAGCAGAGAGTTGAAGGCCGAGGTTACATGGGTTAATCGGGGGTGAATGAAAAGAATGTCTGTCTCCCTTCTTTCTTTTACCTTCTCCCCCCTGGGGAAACAGGTCTGCAATACTGCAACATAGCTGAGTTCACCCCTCTGCAGGTAAGATTCATTTCCCTTGTGCATCATGAGTATTAATATATACTTTGTTACGTCACCAAAACCTCTTGAGGGAAGGTATTGGGTATGTCTTAGAACTCGTGCTTATCTTCGAGTTCCTACGTAAAGGCAAGCCACTAGTCTCTCTCACACAAGCTTCTGCAGGCCACTATCAGTGTGTTACCTTATAACTACTTTGATTTTAGCGACGGTAGGGTTCCTACTAATTACCCGGTAGATCAAAGATCAATTAGAGAGAACTCTGGGTCATAGCCAAGGCCAGTTGGTAGGACTTCCTTCCTCCTAAGAGTAAGTCACCCTATAAATAGCGTAAGGTTTGTATCTGTGTCGGAAGAAATACCAAATTTGGAAATAATTTGTATTTTTTCTAACATACAAGCTCCCTATTTATACAAATTGGCCCGCCACCCTGTCCCCCTAGAAGTTCTGCCAGAAAGCAAAACTGGTTACTCAGCTGACGGGTGTGAGTGAGCGGGGTAGCCGGTCTACCCCATCCCCCTTCCGCTAACTAGCGGATGGGGGTAGTTATCCCTCACTAAAATTGTCTTGGCTAGTTTTCTGTATTTCCGAAAGTAATACCATATAAATAGCTCCAGGTTTGCGTGTTAGGAAAAATACAAATTATTTCCAAATTTGTTATATTTTCTATGTAAACAATAAAAACTTAACAAGAGGAAGAGAAATAAGATAGAATAGTGTACCCTCAAGCAAGAGAACTCTAACCCAGGACAGTGGAAGACCATGGTACAGAGGTTATGGCACTACTAGAGGTGCTGCTTACCATAGCTAAAGATTCTTTTCTACCCTTATCAAGTGAAAAGTGGTCACTGAATAATTACAGTGCAGTAGTTAACCCCTTCAGAGAAGAAAAATTGTTTCGTAATCTCAGTGTTGTCAGATTTATGAGGATAGAGGAGAATATATAAAGAATAAGCCAGACTATTTAGTGTATGTGTAGGCAAAGGGAAAATGAGCCGTAACGAGAGTGAAGGATCCAGTGTAGTACTGCCTGTCCTGTCAAAGGACCCCATAACTCTCTAGTGGTAGTATCTCAATGGGTGGCTTGTGCCCTGGCCAACCTACTACCAAGGTTTATCATCAATGTGAAATTCTTCAATATGATTATTAGTACAGTCAAATACAAAAGTCCTAGCCACCCCTGATATCTATAGATTCCAGAATTTCAAGGGGGCGTCCGAAGGGCTGGGGGAGGACACCAGGAAGGTTAAAGCTGTGTGATGGCTGGGAAATCACAAAACATGTATGAATGTAAATTCAATATAATTTCATGGTTCCTAATTATATCATTATAATACTTAACTTACAATTATATAGTATATTTGATGTGATATTTGCTATACCATTCTCGCAAACATTGTATTTTGTCCCAACTTAAATATCTTTAAAACACAAGCTAGGAGTAGCACCCTCTCTCTCTCTCTCTCTCTCTCTCTCTCTCTCTCTCTCTCTCTCTCTCTCTCTCTCTCTCTCTCTCTCATATAAATATAATATATACATATATATATATATATATATACAGGGGGTCCTCGGGTTACGACGCTGATCCGTTCTTAAGACGCGGTGTAACCCGAATTTCCGTGTAAGTCGGAACACCATAAATATACGTACTGTACTGTACTGTAAAGTATTACTGTATACTGTACTATAATAAAATGTATCAAATGACATAAAAACAATATTAGAAAAAGAGAAAACAATTCCTTACCACATGAATTAAAGTAAATATCAATAAAAAAAGAAAACAATTCCTTACCACATGAATTAAAGTAAATATCAATAAAAAAAGAAAACAATTCCTTACCACATGAATTAAAGTAAATATCAATAAAAAAAAAGAAAACAATTCCTTACCACATGAATTAAAGTAAATATCAATAAAAAAAGAAAACAATTCCTTACCACATGAATTAAAGTAAATATCAATAAAAAAAAAGAAAACAATTCCTTACCACATGAATTAAAGTAAATATCAATAAAAAAAGAAAACAATTCCTTACCACATGAATTAAAGTAAATATCAATAAAAAAAAAGAAAACAATTCCTTACCACATGAATTAAAGTAAATATCAATAAAAAAAAAAGAGAACAATTCCTTACCTTATTCCTATGGTTGGCTTGCACACTGGAAGGGATGTTGCAAGGGACGGAGAGACTGGTTTATTGTGGAGAGGAAGGTGCAGAAGATGCTGGAGAAACTGGGGCAGGTGAATCAGGATTCTCTGGAAGTGAGACAGAAGATGCTGGAGAAGCTGGGGCAGGCAAGTCTGGAGGTGAAGAGCCTACAAGAGGTGGTGGAGAAGCTGGAGAAGCAGAGGCAGCCGAGGTTGATGGCAGAGGCTCTGTAGCAATAGAGGCAGCTGAGGTTGATGGTAGAGGCTCTGTTGCAGGCAAATCTGGAGTAGTAGAGGCAGCTGATGTAGAGGGTGCAGTTCTCTCTACTTTCTTAAAATACCGCTCCAGGTTAGACTGGACAGAGAGGATCCTCTTCTCATCCAAAATCTCCTTATAACACTGCAGTAAGTCCATGACACCTCTGGAAACCCTGGTGAACCTGTCCATGTTGGGATCTTGAGCCTCGAAAGTTGCCAATGCTTGTTGTATCTCGGCAAAACCTTTTGACAAGCCCTGCCTTGTGAAAGCCTTAGGGTCTGGGGTGGGGGCTTCTTCCTCTTCCTCTATGATCTGCTTCTCCAGTTGTATCAAGTCCCCAGCAGATAACTCCTTATCTTTAAGGATAGTAGCCACGGTCGAACGGCTAAGGCCAAGCGATCGGCTAATGTTCGTTGGCGTTTCACCGTTTTTAGACCGCTTAATAATGTCTAATTTCACTTCCATGGTGATGGCCTTCCTTTTCTTCGATGCACTACCATCAGAAGAATCTGCCTTGCGCTTTGGAGCCATAATGAAGGGCAATAAGTTCAAAAAAACGATCAAACACGTGAGAGAAAGAACAGGCAATCACAACCAAAAATGGCGTATGAGTGGAACTGAGCGACGCCGTCTTCCTCGCCCACAACCACCGCAAAGCGTATTCATCCACCGCGCGCTAGAAACTAGTTCGCAATTGTTTACGTCGCTTACGACGCTAACGGTGTAAGACGGAACGACGCTTAATATTATTTTTATATTTTTATGGGGCGCGTTCGTAACGGCGAAACCGCGTAAGTCGGGACCGTCGTAACCCGAGGACCTACTTTTTATATATATATATATATATATAATATATATATATATATATATATATATATATATATATATATATATGTATATATATATATGTATATATATATATATATATATATATTTGTTCCGTAACCGAAATACAAACCACACTATTTACATAAGGAGTTTACTTTCGGCGTAGCTGAAATGACGAGCCATTAGATTTTAATGTGTGTTAAGCTACTCCCGCGCTAGTTAGCACGGGGATAGGGGAGGGGTAGCTAGCTACCCCTCCCCTCCCAACACACTGGTGAGCTGCCCCACTTCACTTTTGGCTCGGACGATGTACAGACGTGTCTCGTCCTCGACATTGTTGACAGCCTTAATCTGTTTTTCTTTCTCTTACAGTTGTGTGTTTGAAGTTGGCCTCTACCTTTGCTTCCCATCATGCGGAAGTGCCCTGGACTCCCCGACCGCCCCTGTGGAACATTCATGTCGGCAGTTGATACAGACCCTCACACCCTTTGCCCGCAGTGTCGAGGTCAACGGTGTGAAAGTGATAATGTTTGTATGGAATGTAGGGAGTGGCCTACCTCCCTGTGGGAGAGGTTTGCCCGGCGGCGTAAGAAGAGTTTTAAGCGAGACCGTTCTCCCTCAGGGGCTGCCTTGAGGAAGGAAGGCTCCAAGGACTCTTCTTCCGTTGCCCAAACCTCCTCCGAAGCTCCCACTCGTTCGGTCTCTCGCGAGAGGCCGCCGAGATGTAGCGTAGGTCATTCTTTTGTTTCCCAATCTCGGGGTTCGGGAGAGGGTGTTGCCTCCCATAGCGAGGCAGCTCCCCCTCCTCCTCCTCCGGGGGAGAACATTGTTGATTTTGTTGATGACCAAACTGTGTCTAACAATGATCTTTTCCAGCTTTGGGCTTCCTTGGGGCTTAAGGGCTCGCCCTCCAAGGAAGCCCTGTTTGATCTGATCCAGTTCGGGGCAGCTGTCCAACAGTCGCCGGTAATACCAGAGGTAGACCCTCTGGCTATTGTCGACGTTGTTGTGGCAGAGGCGGCCGACGGGTCGAGTCAAACCCCGGCTGCTGCTGTTGCGAATGTTGCTGAAGGCTCAGGTTCCCCCTCTGAACATCCTTCGAAGGGAAAGCTGGGTCCATCGGTCTCTCCTGCGGGTGTTCCTCCCCCTCGGGGGAGTGCACTGAGAGAGACTCCTCTTCGGAGGACCGACGACGGTGATACCCTGCCTCGAGGTCGTCTTCGCCGTAAGGCTCGCCCTCCTCTTCGCCGTCGAGGCCTTCCTTCTCCTTACAAGGGAGTTAAGAGGCGCCTTCTCTTCGGGTCTTCATCTTCGTCGTCCCCTGCAAAGGATTCTTCTCGTCAGGAGCAGACCGTGGCAGTGACATCACTGGACCTCTCCGCAGATCGTTGGCGATCTCCTGTGCCTGCCAGATCCTCCTTGATCATTCAAGCACCGGTCCCTTCTAGGCAGAAGGGCTTATCCCACAATGTGGGTAAGTCCCTTGCGCGTCAGGTTACACCTGTGCGCCCTACAGTAGCGCGCAAGCGCCAGCGCTCTCCTGATCGCCAGTGCCCTCCTGCTCGCCAGCACTCACCTGCTCGCCAGCGCCCTCCTGCGCGCAAGTGCTCTCCTGCTGATAAGTCACCTCACTCTTCTCGCCAGCGTTCACCTGCTCGCCAGCGCGACCCCCAACGCGATTCCCGCCGGGTTTCGCAGCGCGTCCAACCTTGCGAGTTGCCGGGGCCGCGTGCTTCCAGATCATCCTCGCGATCGCCATCTCGTAGGCGCCGAGCACGCGTCCAGGAGCAGGAAGATTCATCGGAGAGGTCCAGGCAACATTCTTCTTCCCTTTCTTCGTTTTAGGCAGGCCCAATAGTATCCACTCCTAAGGGTCAGCCGATCCCCTTCCCTCCAGCAGGAATCGCTGACACTGCATCAGTCAGCCGCCAGCCTTGGTTTAATTCCCTGATGAAAGCGGTCGTGCAGGCTATGAAGCCAGCCCCCGCTGATCTGGGACTAAAACCAATGGCTCCCTCGCCCCCGCTGAAGAGAAGGAGAGGAGTGGATTTCGCGGTAACTTCTCCCAGGGTTAAGCTGGCTCCCAAGAGGTCCGTCGGGAAGGCCCCTTCCCCTTTGCAGGCGCTTTCTCCTTCTTCTGCGGACGAAGCTTTCCCGTCCTCAAGAGAATCCAGCGAGGTGAGGCATTCTCCCACGGCACCAATGGGAGGAACCCCACCTCAGGGAAGAGAAACGTCTCGCGTAGGAGGGACCTTCCAGACCTCTTTGCTAGAGTCCTGTATCCCTCCCAGGAGAGAGCCCAAGGACTCAAAGACGATACCCAAGTCATCTTCAAGGATTCGTCCAGAGCCAACCATTCCCCGGGAGGACGTCCGCATGTTCCCCCAAGAAGAGCCAATGGGGACAGGAGACTTAGCTGCCAGTCCACAAGGAGGAGAGCAGTGCGAGTCAGAGCATGCCTTCTGGCAGGTCCTTAATCTAATGAGGCAACTCAATAGTTTTAAGGACCGCCCCCCGCGAAGGCAAGGATACGGTCCTGGACCAAGTTTATGGTATTCAGAAGCCCCCAAAGGCCAGTGCAGCCCTGCCATGTCCCAGGGGGTGAAGAGTGCCAGGGACAAGGTCGAGGGCCAGCTTTCCGAGCTCGCCTCCTCCAGCCGTTCTTCTGCTGGGAACAAGCTCCTCCCACCTCCTCGCATTCAGCAAAGGAGGTACTTCGAGATCATGGAGGAGTCTTGTTTAGCTCTTCCTCTCCACCACTCTGTGGAAGAGCTCACCAAGGGTCTCTCTCTAGAGAAACTCAATGCCCGGCAGGTGACATTCTCAGCGTCGGAGATCCTAAGCCAAGAGAAAGTCGCTAAGTGTGCCATGCAGGCCACTTCGTGGCTGGATGTCTGGCTGAGGTCTCTGGGCATCCTATTGCGCTCTGAGGATTTGTCCAAGGAGAGCAATAGGAAGGCCCTGGAGACCTTCCTCCTCTCGGGCACGTGCTCCATCGAGTTTTTGGCTCACCAGGTCACTAACCTGTGGGCTAACTCGATTCTAAAGCGATGTGATGCGGTGACTGAGAGGTTCCACCCGAAGGTCCCTGCTGTGGATGTCAGCAAGCTCAGACATTCCTCCATCCTTGGAGGAAACCTGTTTGAGCCCAAGGATATAGAACGGACAGCTGAGAGGTGGAGGAAGACGAGTCACGATTCGCTCCTCCAGAAGGCCCTTACAGCTCGGCCCTACAAACCTCCAGTTCCTCAACAGCAACAGCAGCCTCGCAAGACAACGAAGCAGGCTCCGGCAGCTAAGACCAAGGTGTCTAAACAGCAGCCCTTTCCTGTCAAAGACAAGAAGAGCGGAAAGTCCTCCAGGGGAGGCAGAAATCCTAAAAGGAGCGGCTGAGGCCGCAAACGCTAGGATTGGCAATCCCCCTGCGTGTCCAGCTGTCGGGGGATGCCTGCATAGTTGCATGCACAGGTGGCAGCAACCTGGGGCCGATTCCTGGACGGTCTCTGTGATCGAACAAGGATTTGTTCCGTAACCGAAATACAAACCACGCTATTTACATTGGGTTTACCTTTTAGCACAGCTGAAATGGCGAGCCATTAGAATTTAACGAGGGTGTATTACCCCGCGCTAGTTAGCGGGGGGGGGTAGGGGAGTGGTAGCTAGCTACCCCTCCCCCCCTCACACACAGGTGAATGCTCACTTTCACTTTTGGCTCGGACTGGGACAGACGTCTCTGTCTTGGTCCTCGCTTGGCAGCCATTGTTTGTTTTGTCTTACTTAATCGCTTACTTTTAAATATTAAACTTAGCCGGTGAATATATAATAGCTGACGTCTCCGACGGCTCGACAGAATCCAAAAACTCGCGAGCGATCGCCATGAAGGTAGCGGGTGTGCCCACCAGCGTCGACTATCGGCCAGATACCGCATATACATGTAAACAGCTCCAGTTCTTCTCTGTCGGTTTCATCGACAAGTCGATTCCACTCGCTATTATGACCTCGAGTTTTCTACCGAATTGGTGAAGTACTTGGTTTTGGTTTTATTGCTTTCGCCGTGTTGGATTATTCAATACTATCCTCAAAAGAAATGCTTTTGAAAGGAGAGTAAAAGTGTTTTGCCCTTGCTCTTTTATCTCTGGTTTTTTCCATAGAGTAAAGATGGCCGACCCTTCCCTTAGTGTACGGAAGTGTGTTTTAGGCTTTTAGCAATTATCTTATCATGTTATAAATTGTTGTTGTTAATTATAGATTTTCCTCTATATATTTTATATCTCACCCGCCTTTATTAGGCCTCTTCGATTAGCTTTCCATTTATACTAAACATCAAGATAAATTTTATGTTTTGTTTATATGCGGCCTTACCTATTCCTCCCCTAGTCCGAGAGTAGGCGGTCCTAACTTGGAAACCGAAGTTAAACAACGTTGAGCCCATTCAACTTTTATTTTCGTTAAGTTTAAATCATTTGCTCTGTAAGAGTTATGAAATGAATATTTTTTAGTAGATATTTTATGAAAGATCTTCTTTGAATAGTCTTCGTGCTGTTTCAAAGATGAACTAACGTTTGGTTTTTTTATGCTACGCAGTTTGCGCTCTATCGTGACGATAGAGAAAGAGAGAATCACGGTTTCACTTTGCAGAAAGAGTAAATCGATTTTGACGTTTTGTTCATTCTTCTTTCAAACTGAAGTGTTTTAAATACTAATTTAAAGGAACTTGTTAATTTTCAATTTCTTAGTCCTTTCAGTTTTTTCCTTTGGTCAAATAACCTGTTTATTGACGAAGGGTGAGTGGGCTTTTCTCTTCTGTGTGAAATCAAGAGAAAGAGAGAGAGACGGAGAGAGAGAGAGGAAAAGAGAACGATCTGATCTTTATTCTCGTCCCAAGTATGGAGTTTGGGAGCGAGTAACGTTGTTCTCGATTCAGTTTTTTACTCTCGTCCCAAGTCTCTGTACGGGGAGAAAGGATAAAACGTTTTTAGTTTTTATTCTCGTCCCAAGGCACTGTATGGTGAGAGATTGAAAACGTAGTCTTTAATGAACTAGTGTTTAGTCTCCTCCCCAGTCACTGATCCTTTTAACTTTATATATTTCCATTTTATTCGATATATATGTTTACTGATTTTTGCTTGTACTAATGTGCTTACATTATACGACTCATTTCGCAATTATAACCTTTTGATGTAAGGGAGAATTGCGTGCTTCAGGTAGAAATCAGTTTTATTCATGCCTAATGTGAAATTATTGAAAAATACGATATCAGTGAAGTAAGTGCAAAAACAGAAAATCGTAGTGATAAAGTGATAATTGCGCAAAGTGTTTTTTAGTGTTGCAACCGAGGGTTCGTCTGTTCGTGCTTGTCGTTCACCTAGTCCGAGACCTCTTTCAGGCTCCCATGCTACCAGGGAGAAGTAATGTCGTAGGACTTATGGGGACGAGAGGCTTTAACCAACGAACAAACGTTCCCTCTATGGTATCGGGCGTGTCTCGCAAGATCGCCCCTACCATAAGACGAGCGAGGCTGTTTTTCTCCTCGTCATCCGAAGGCTTCTCGCAAAAGAAACCTTGGAGCAAAGTTTCTAGACCCTTAAAGCGGAAGTCAGTCCCTTCAGGACAGGTCCAGCGTCCTGGCTGTAGCCATGGGGACAGCTCTGACCCTTTGCAGTCGTCGGAAGATGGTTCGCCTATTAAACGCAAGCGTAACACGGGGTCCGAGGGTCGCGGTAAAGGCAATGTTTTGCCAACACAGACGTTACCGTCGTCTCGGCCCGTTCCGACTCCCATTGATCCTAAATGGGTTGTCCTGCAGGACATGTAGACTAAGCTTGCCTCCCTTATGGAGAAGTATGACGTTGAGCAGGTTCACGATGAACCTTCGCTTTCGAGTCGCCGTTACGCTAAACGAGACTCTGGCCGTCAGCCGCCCAAATGAGCATTTACTCGTCCTTTTCACGTCAGTCACGTTACTTGGATCCTCACTCGCTGCAGTCCCGTGTTGACTTTCAGCCGCTGCCGCAGCCTCGTGTTGACGTTCAGCCGCTGCCGCAGTCTCGTGTTGACGTTCAGGACGTTCGCCAACCAGCTCAGTTGCCTTGTTTTGACGTTGAACGACAAGCACCGCAGTCAAGAGTTGTTTTAACTGCTCAATCTAGGCAGTCAAGGCAGTCTCGACTTGACGTCGAGCGTCCTCCCGCACCTGTTGTTGTTGCTGGTCAGTCCTTTAAGCAGTTACATGACGTAGCGTCCTTGACTGCTACTGATGCTCCTTTGCGTGTGGACTCTGCTTGTCAAGCATTGCCACCACGGCAGGTCTCTCCCTTGCTTGAGACTCGGCAATTGTCGGACGAGGTTCCTTCAGATGAGGAAGTTGCTGATCCCCCTCCTACTGATATTCCCTTGGGGACTTTGTCAGACGGAGAGGAGCCTAAAGCTGCTCAGCCCTCTATGGACTTTAAATAAATCATGCTGATTTTTAAGGATCTTTGTCCGGACCATTTTGTAACTGCTGCTCCTCGTTCGCCTAAACGTCAGAGTTTACACTAGGCCTAGCTACTTCGAAGCCGTTGTTTTCTAAGCTTGTGCTCTCTCGCTCTTCTAAGAGAGCTTTACGTTTGCTAGGCGACTGGTTGATCACCAGGAGGAGTTTGGGGGAGACAGCCTTTGCTTTCCCTCCTTTTAAACTGGCTTATAGAGCGAGCGTCTGGTATGACACGGGAGAAGTTCTCGGCTTAGGAGTTCCTGCCTCTGCCCAGAGAGACTTCTCAAGCCTCATAGACTCTCCCCGGCGCCTGGCCATGAGACGCTCCAAGATTTTATGGTCGGCTTCAGAGCTAGACCATCTCCTGTTAGGAGTTTTTCGAGCTTTTGAAGTTTTGCTGTACAATTATGTCATGCATGAACAAGGCTATCAGGGATGGCTCCAATAATCTGACAGCCACGTTCTCTGCAGGAACAAGACTATCAGGGATGGCTCCAATGATCTGGCAGCCACGTTCACTGCAGGAGTACTTAAGATGTAAGTGCGCTCAATGTGTTCATTGTCAAGACAAACTTCACGATGAAGACTACCAAGCTGTCTTGACAGCATTAAGGGAAGGCGACTGGATGGTCTCTCTCGACCTTCAGGATGCATACTTCCACATCCCGATTCATCCAAACTACATCTGAGGTTTGTGGACGGGAAAGTAATGTACCACTGTCGAGCACTGTACTCCGACCTCATTCCTGCTCCTCTTGTTTTTACAAGGCCCTTGCAAAATGTAGCAAGCTTTCTACATTTTTTGAGGATTCAGAGCCTCCCTTTATTTTGACGACTGGCTAATCAGGGCGTCGTCATTATATCGCTGTCTGGAGAGCCTCTAATGGACATTAGACCTAACCAAGGAGCTAGGTCTCATAGTGAACGTAGAGAAGTCGTAACTTACAGTACCCCATCCCAGACTATTCTTTTTTTGGGAATGGAGATACAGTGTCTGATTTTTCGGCCCTTTTCGTCTCCCGCAAGAATGGAACAAGCTCTGTTAAAAGTCCTTCACTTGCAAGAGAAAAACAGTTGCTCTGTAAGAGTTTGAACTAGCCTCGTGGGAACTCTTTCATCGCTGGAGTAGTTTATCTCTCTGGGGAGACTCAACCTATGCCCTTTCCGATTTCACCTAAAACATTGGAACAAGGAGAAGGGCTTAGTGAGTATCTCTTTCCCAATCTCCAACTCAGTCTAGACATGTCTGACTTGGTGGGACAGCAACATCAGACTTCGAGAAGGTCTTTCTCTTGCGATCAAGAACCCAAACCATGTGTTGTTTTCAGATGCAGCGGATTTGGGTTAGGGAGCTCCACTGGACAGTCTGGAAGGCTCGGGTCTTTGATCCACGGATCAGAAGGAACTCCATTTAAGGCAGTAACATCTCTCCTTTGGCGAGATTTGTGCAGAAATGAATGTCTTGGCGGACGGCCTCAGCAGAAGAGGACAAGTCATCTCCATGGAGTGGACGTTGCATAAGACTGTGTGCGAGAAGCTATGGATGACATGGGGTCAACCCACCATAGATCTTTTTGCTACTCTCTCTGACAAAGAGGCTCTCGACTTACTGCTTTCCAGTTCCAGATCCAGAGGCAGCCCACATAGACGCTTTCCTGCTGGACTGGTCTCACCTGGACGTTTATGCCTTTCCACCTTTCAAGATCCTAGACAAGGTGCTGCAGAAGTTCACCTCTCACGAAGGGACCAGGTTGACATTGGTTGCTCCACTCTGGCCCGCGAGAGAGTGGTTCACAGAGGTACTTCAATGGCTGGTAGACGTTCCAAGGAGTCTACATTTAAGGATGGATCTCTTACGGCAGCCCCACGTAAGGAGTCTTCATCAAAGCCTCCCCGCGCTTCGTCTGACTGCCTTCAGACTATCGAAAGACTCTCAAGAGCTCGAGGATTTTCGAAGGAGGCAGCCAGAGCGATTGCGAGGGCTAGGAGAGCATCTACCATCAAGGTCTATCAGTAGAAGTGGGAAGTCTTTAGAGACTGGTGCAAGTCATCATCCATTTCCTCTTCCAGTACCTCTGTAGCCCAAATTGCAGACTTTCTCCTACATCTGAGAAATGTTCGCTCCCTCTCAGCGCCCACTATTAAGGGCTACAGGAGCATGTTGGCGTCTGTGTTCAGACATAGAGGCTTAGATCTGTCCAATAATAAAGATCTCCAAGATCTCCTTAAGTCCTTCGAGACCTCTAAGGAGCGTCGTATGGCAACTCCTGGATGGAACTTAGACGTGGTCCTAAGGTTCCTAATGTCCGACAGGTTTGAGCCATTACATTCAGCCTCCCTGAAGGATCTCACCCTCAAGACGCGTTTCTTAGTGTGCTTGGCTTCGGCTAAAAGGGTCAGTGAGATCCATGCCTTCAGTAGGAACATCGGCTTTTCTACAGATAAAGCCACATGTTCACTTCAGCTTGGTTTTCTTGGCCAAAAATGAACTGCCTTCTCGTCCTTGGCCTAAGTCATTTGATATACCTCGCCTGTCAGAGATCGTAGGCAACGAGCTTGAAAGAGTGCTGTGTCCAGTTAGAGCTCTGAAGTTTTATTTAGCTCGGACTAAATCCTTACGAGGTGGATCTGAGGCCTTGTGGTGCTCAGTTAAGAAGCCTTCATTGCCTATGTCAAAGAATGCTTTGTCATATTTTATTAGATTTTTAATCCGAGAGGCTCATTCTCACTTGAGTGAAAAAGATCGTTGCTTGCTTAAGGTTAAGACGCACGAAGTAAGAGCTATAGCAACTTCCGTGGCCTTTAAGCAAAACAGATCTCTGCGAAGTATTATGGACGCGACCGTTTGGAGAAGCAAGTCGGTATTCGCGTCATTTTACTTAAAAGATGTCCAGACTCTTTATGAGGACTGCTACACACTGGGTCCATTCGTTGCAGCGAGTGCAGTAGTGGGTAAGGGTTCTACCACTACATTCCCTTAATTCCAATATCCTTTTAATCTTCTCTTGAAATGTTTTTAATTGGGTTGTACGGAAGGCTAAGAAGCCTTTCGCATCCTTTTTGATTTGGCGGGTGGTCAAATGTCATTTCTTGAGAGCGCCCAGATTAAGGGTTTTGATGAGGTCCTGTTGTATGGGTTGTCGCCCTGGATACTTCAGCTCCTGGGAGTCTTTCAGCATCCTAAGAGGATGGCTGGGCTTCGTGAGGAAAGCGGACTAACAAGGCAGAGTAATCGTTAGAGTCAGCTTCCTTACCAGGTACCTATATTTATTTGGGTTTTGTTATGATATAACTGTCAAAAACTCTAAGCATATACGCCGTAAACTGTATTAATACTGGTCTCTACCCACCACCATGGGTGTGAATCAGCTATTATATATTCACCGGCTAAGTTTAATATTTAAAATGATATTTTGATTATAAAATAAATTTTTGAATATACTTACCCGGTGAATATATAAATTAAAGGCCCCCCCTTCCTCCCCGATAGAGACCCAGCGGGATGAGAAGAACTGGAGCTGTTTACATGTATATGCGGTATCTGGCCGATAGTCGGCGCTGGTGGGCACACCCGCTACCTTCATGGCGATCGCTCGCGAGTTTTTGGATTCTGTCGAGCCGTCGGAGACGTCAGCTATTATATATTCACCGGGTAAGTATATTCAAAAATTTATTTTATAATCAAAATATCATTTTTCTTTTACTCAATATATATGTAAACATGTTTTCATGTTTGTATATATATTTGAGTATAGAAATCAGTAAGTTTTCTTTTCAGAGTTGTGTGTGTAGTGTACGATATCTCCGTGGAGTTCTCGGCAGTTAGGCCACCACGGCGTAATTTATGGGTTGCGATCGAGTTTGACTTCGGTCTTTCTCTCTCTCTCTCTCTTGAGGTAGTTCACCCTTTTACTACGTGTTATTACGCCCTTGTAGCTTCCTTCCCGTGTGGGGGGGTTGCTACGCCGTACGTTTTGTCTCAATTAGTTTATGAATCTAATTGTAGTTGTTAATTTTTCAGCTTGTGGAACGATTCCTTTCGGGGTTTTCGTTCTTTCTTTAGTGTTCATTAATTTTTAAATTACATAATTACATAGTTTCATAATTATAATTGTTATAATTCTGTTTTGGTTACAGCTCTCCTTCCGTGAGTGT
The DNA here is from genome assembly GCF_036898095.1 of Palaemon carinicauda. Classification (NCBI taxonomy): domain Eukaryota; kingdom Metazoa; phylum Arthropoda; class Malacostraca; order Decapoda; family Palaemonidae; genus Palaemon; species Palaemon carinicauda. The sequence continues at coordinate 21,983,287 of NC_090768.1, forward strand.
AAGTGGTTGTGAGGGCACGTGCCTGTTGTGTAATTCTTGTTAACTTTCCCTCGGGATTCCTCTTCGGAGCCTTCCTGGGGGAATGAATGTGTACTAATGTTTTTTTTGTTTTTGTTTTACAGTTACCGATCTAGTTCGTTTCTGTAATATGGCAACGGTGTGAGCTGTCTTGTGGAGGCCTGGGGATTCGGCTGTTGCTGCCTCCCCTTTGGATTTTCGTCAGGGGCGTGTCTCCTTCTACTGGAAGTACTCCCGTGACGATTGACAGCTCTCCAGTTCATTTTAGAACTCAGGAGGCTTGCCTCCTTGGGTGGGTAACTTTCCTTCCGAGGGAAGTTTTTCCTGTCCAGGCTTGAGTTTTTCCCCTTTTGGGGGGTTCTTCTCTTGCCCTTTTTTCGTGCGACTATGCTCTTTGTGCTGAGCGGTCACACCTGCAGTTTCGTTCCGGGGGCTGGGCAACTGCAGGAGCCCCTCTTCGGAGGATTGCTCCTTTTAGGTCACTGGCTGACCAGTCTCTTCTACGAAGTGTTTCTCTTTCGTTCGTCGAGAGAGTACACTCATAGAGACTCCTCTTCGGAGGATTCTTCTGCTGCTGTTGCTGTTGGCCTCCTTCGCCGTAAGGCTCACCGTCCGCCTCGTCGTAAGGGCCTCTCATCTCCCTATAAGGGGGCTAAGAGGCGCCTTTTTGAATCTACGTTTGCAGCCTACGACTCCTTCATCCGCCCTGGTGCAGATGGACAGCAGTCTGACCTCGTCTTCCGACGGGCAACGGTCTTCCCGACGTACAACGGTCTTCCCGACGGACAACGGTCTTCCCGACGGACAATGGTCTTCCGACGGACATCAGTCTCCCGGCGGACAGGCAACGGTCTTCCGACGGACATCTGTCTCCCGACGGACAACGAGCTCCTGCTCAGTGTTAGCGCACAGGCGCTCTCCTGCTCATCAGCGCTTCCTGATCGCTAGCGCTCTCCTGTTCGCCAACGCTCTCCTGTTCGTCAGCGCTCTCATGATGAACATCTTTGCTGTTCCTGTTGGTTCCTGTTACGCGCCCTGTGCGCCCACGTTCGCCCTCGCGATCTAGAACTTCGGTTCAGGTCTGGGTCAAGGACTCTTCTTCTATGCGCAGGCTTCCACGCGTTGCCTTCTGCTCGTCAGCGATCATCAGCTCGCCAGCGACCTTAGACGCATCAACGTTCACCTGCTCGCCAGCTATCTCCTACACGTCAACGATCGCCATCGATCTGCCACGCGTGTCAGTTCCCCTGACCACCATCAGTAGCGATCTAGCGCTCGCCTGCTGTGGACCACGATCTCCGGTAGCTGAGTCTTGCCGTAGATCTTCCTCCTGCTCGCCAGCGCTCACCTTTTCTTCTGTCCTTCTGTGCGCCAGCTTTCTTCAATCGCCAGCGCACATCTGCGCGCCCTTCTTTGCCGCGCACCAATGGACGCCAACGGGTTTCTGACCGTCTAGGATCGCCTGATTAACAGCTGGCTTCAGCGCTCACCTTCCTGATGCACCTGCGCGCCTTCTGTTAGCGCGATGCGCGCTAACCATCACTAGTCTCTCTCACGTTGGCAATCGCCTATGCACCCGCGCGATTCTTCATCTGCTCGCTAGCGTTTTGTTAACGCACCACCGCTCGCCAACGGGCCATCGCTTGCCAACGCTCCGTCACTCTCCTGCGGGCTATCGCCTCGCGAGAACGCGCCATCGCTTGCCGACGCGCCATCGGTCTCCCGACCGCCTGTGCTCACCCGCGCGCCCACGTTCCTGCGCGACCGCACGCCCACGTGCCTGCACATCTATGCTCATGCGCGACCGCGCACATGCTCTCCAATGTTCGCCCGCGCGCGAACCAACAGTATTCCATCGCGCGAACGGACGGTTTCCGTCGTGCGGACGGACGGTGTTCCGTCGTGCGGACGGACGGTGTTCCGTCGCGCGAACCGACGGTGTTCCGTCGCGCGAACCGACGGTATTCCGTCGCGCGAACCGACGGTGTCCGTCGCTCGAACCGACGGTGTTCCATCGCGCGAACCTACAGTGTTTCTTCGCACGAACGTCGGCTTAATTCTTGCAGTATCCATTGCTCGCCTATGGGTTATCACTCGCCGACCACCAGCTCTCGCCCTTCCTTCCACGCTCGCCCTCCTTCTGCACTCCTTCGCTCACCTACGTTTGCGTTCCTGCGTGACCGCGCATTGGCGCTTCCACTTCCACCCATGCGCAAATCATTGATTTACCATCGCGCGAGCTCCAGGGCGATTGCGACCACGATTCCCATTGGGGTTTTCGCAGTATGGCCAACCTGGCTAGTTCTTCTGGAGCGTATTTCCAGAACACGGCCTCACCCCGTAAACGCAGAGCATGGCACATGCAAGAATAGGAAGAATCTTCATGGAGGTCTGAGCAACACTCCTCTTTCCAGAACCTGGGTTAGCCCTTCCCCGTCATTCCCTGGAAGGATTTTTGGCGGGGGGCTTTCCGTTCGAGATTTCTCCATCGGCCAAGGGGTGACTGCGTACCCCTTCCTCTTCTCCACCTCGTGTAGGGGGCTTACCAGGTCCTTTCCCTCCTCGGTTACGGCCCGAGGTTTGGTTCAAGGAAGCTACAGGAAGGTCATGGGTACTTTCCTCCTCTCGGGCTCAGGCACCTTGGCGTTTCGTCGTTAAGTATCTAACTTGCGGGCAAGCTCGATGTTGGACCATCTGGACGCGCTGACCGAGGGCTTCCTTTCGGGTGTCTCATTCGTGGATGTCGACAACCTCAGACACCCTTCCATCCTTGAGAAGAGTTTGTTTGTGCCCATGGACAGAGACTTAGACAGCGGCTGTGTGGAGGAAGTCGACTTCCGTTTTCACTCCTCCAAGGCGCTTTCTTCCAGACTCTGCAGGGCTCCAGCGCTTTTTTCTTTCAACCACTCGGCCTAAGTTATTGGCTACGACAACTGAGACAAGGTGTCCAATTGCAGTTTCCTCCTGTCAGGAACAGAGGGCACGGGAGGCTCGGGGGGGGGGGCGTAGTCCTAAAGGGAGCGGCAGAGTTCACGAACTCTAGGATTAGCACCCCCCCCTTGCAGGTTTTTCGCTGGGAGGATGCTTAAGGTTACTCATCCAGATGACAACTTCCCGATGCCCATTCCCGCACGATCTCTGTGATCAGCCAAGGATATCGCGCCTGCCGTCTCTGTCAGCGAATACAGTGTCTCTGAACCTCTTTGCCATAGGGTCGGCAAGACAGAGTCCTAAAGGGAGCGGCAGAGTTCTCGAACTCTAGGATTAGCACCCCCCCCCCTTGCAGGTTTTTCGCTGGGAGGATGCTTAAGGTTACTCATCCGGATGACAACTTCCCGATGCCCATTCCCGCACGATCTCTGATCAGCCAAGGATATCGCGCCTGCCGTCTCTGTCAGCGAATTCAGTGTCTCTGAACCTCTTTGCCATAGGGTCGGCAAGACAGAGTCCTAAAGGGAGCGGCAGAGTTCACAAACTCTAGGATTAGCACCCCCCCCTTGCAGGTTTTTCGCTGGGAGAATGCTTAAGGTTACTCATCCGGATGACAACTTCCCGATGCTCATTCCCGCACGATCTCTGTGATCAGCCAAGGATATCGCGCCTGCCGTCTCTGTCAGTGAATTCAGTGTCTCTGAACCTCTTTGCCATAGGGTCGGCAAGACAGAGTCCTAAAGGGAGCGGCAGAGTCCTAAAGGGAGCGGCAGAGTTCACGAACTCTAGGATTAGCACCCCCCCCCCCTTGCAGGTTTTTCGCTGGGAGGATGCTTAAGGTTACTCATCCAGATGACAACTTCCCGATGCCCATTCCCGCACGATCTCTGTGATCAGCCAAGGATATTGCGCCTGCCGTCTCTGTCAGCGAATTCAGTGTCTCTGAACCTCTTTGCCATAGGGTCGGCAAGACAGAATCCTAAAGGGAGCGGCAGAGTTCACGAACTCTAGGATTAGCACCCCCCCCTTGCAGGTTTTTCGCTGGGAGGATGCTTAAGGTTACTCATCCGGATGACAACTTCCCGATGCCCATTCCCGCACGATCTCTGATCAGCCAAGGATATCGCGCCTGCCGTCTCTGTCAGCGAATTCAGTGTCTCTGAACCTCTTTGCCATAGGGTCGGCAAGACAGAGTCCTAAAGGGAGCGGCAGAGTTCACGAACTCTAGGATTAGCACCCCCCCCCTTGCAGGTTTTTCGCTGGGAGAATGCTTAAGGTTACTCATCCGGATGACAACTTCCCGATGCCCATTCCCGCACGATCTCTGTGATCAGCCAAGGATATCGCGCCTGCCGTCTCTGTCAGCGAATTCAGTGTCTCTGAACCTCTTTGCCATAGGGTCGGCAAGACAGAGTCCTAAAGGGAGCGGCAGAGTTCACGAACTCTAGGATTAGCACCCCCCCCCTTGCAGGTTTTTCGCTGGGAGGATGCTTAAGGTTACTCATCCAGATGACAACTTCCCGATGCCCATTCCCGCACGATCTCTGTGATCAGCCAAGGATATCGCGCCTGCCGTCTCTGTCAGCGAATTCAGTGTCTCTGAACCTCTTTGCCATAGGGTCGGCAAGACAGAGTCCTAAAGGGAGCGGCAGAGTTCACGAACTCTAGGATTAGCACCCCCCCCTTGCAGGTTTTTCGCTGGGAGGATGCTTAAGGTTACTCATCCGGATGACAACTTCCCGATGCCCATTCCCGCACGATCTCTGATCAGCCAAGGATATCGCGCCTGCCGTCTCTGTCAGCGAATTCAGTGTCTCTGAACCTCTTTGCCATAGGGTCGGCAAGACAGAGTCCTAAAGGGAGCGGCAGAGTTCACGAACTCTAGGATTAGCACCCCCCCCCCTTGCAGGTTTTTCGCTGGGAGAATGCTTAAGGTTACTCATCCGGATGACAACTTCCCGATGCCCATTCCCGCACGATCTCTGTGATCAGCCAAGGATATCGCGCCTGCCGTCTCTGTCAGCGAATTCAGTGTCTCTGAACCTCTTTGCCATAGGGTCGGCAAGACAGAGTCCTAAAGGGAGCGGCAGAGTTCACGAACTCTAGGATTAGCACCCCCCCCCCTTGCAGGTTTTTCGCTGGGAGGATGCTTAAGGTTACTCATCCAGATGACAACTTCCCGATGCCCATTCCCGCACGATCTCTATGATCAGCCAAGGATATCGCGCCTGCCGTCTCTGTCAGCGAATTCAGTGTCTCTGAACCTCTTTGCCATAGGGTCGGCAAGAGTTTGCCCGTTTGGGCAGAATGGTCCATACTTTAGGAGAAGTTCCTCCATAGGATCATCGACGGCTTCACCCCCGGCTTCTTCAGTCGATCCTTTCTTGTAAGGAAGTATCTGAGACGGGAGTTCCGTAGTCGACCTCTCAGCCCTGATCAAGTTTGTCGAACAAACTTCGTCCAGCGTAGAACAGCAGAATCGATCAGACTGGTAACGAGGCGACAGGACTCCTTAAATCCTGGATCGGAAGGACGGGTACTTTCAGTTTCCATTCCATCCATCTTCCAGGGAGCTCGTGGAATTCAGCCTAGACTGCAGGTATTCCTGCTTATGATGCAGTGTGGCAATCCCGCCGTGGCATCGCAGGTTTTTTTCCCCAGAGAACTCTCCCTGCTTTCCTCATGGCCGCTCAGGGGCAGGCTTCCGCCTCCTTCGCTTTTTGGAGGTCTGGTCAACTCCGGTAGGCTCGGGTTCGACCTTCTTCAGCGCCGGGACAAGCTTCCGGATGCTTACCATGAGTGGGGGTTCATGGTATTTTGCTAGGAGCCTTCTCTTCTTCTGCCTCAACATCTGGAGTATCTGGCCATGATATTGAGTCAACGGCCTTACCACGTTGGAAACCCCGCTTCTCGTCCGTCCAGCGAGGTTAAGCAACGTCGGTTCTGGTCGGTACTTGGATGGGTGACCACCTGGGGACGCCAGATTCTGTTGCCACCTCCTCTGAGCCTTCCCTTCAGTTGACTGTGGCAAGGCTGAGGAGAGTCGCAGTACCTGTTCTCAGTCAAGCAGAGCTTTCAGCCCTACCTTGGAACGTTTCCTAGTTCTCCTAAAGGGAGCGGCAGAGTTCACGAACTCTAGGATTAGCACCCCCCCCTTGCAGGTTTTCGTTGGGAGGATGCTTAAGGTTACTCATCCGGATGACAACTTCCCGATGTCCATTCCCGCACGATCTCTGTGATCAGCCAAGGATATCGCGCCTGCCGTCTCTGTCAGCGAATTCAGTGTCTCTGAACCTCTTTGCCATAGGGCCTAGACTGCAGGTATTCCTGCTTATGATTCAGTGTGGCAATCCCGCCGTGGCATCGCAGGTTTTTTTCCCCAGAGAACTCTCCCTGCTTTCCTCATGGCCGCTCAGGTGCAGGCTTCCGCCTCCTTCGCTTTTTGGAGGTCTGGTCAACTCCGGTAGGCTCGGGTTCGACCTTCTTCAGCGCCGGGACAAGCTTCCGGATGCTTACCATGAGTGGGGGTTCATGGTATTTTGCTAGGAGCCTTCCCTTCTTCTGCCTCAACATCTGGAGTATCTGGCCATGATATTGAGTCAACGGCCTTACCACGTTGGAAACCCCGCTTCTCGTCCGTCCAGCGAGGTTAAGCAACGTCGGTTCTGGTCGGTACTTGGATGGGTGACCACCTGGGGACGCCAGATTCTGTTGCCACCTCTTCTGAGCCTTCCCTTCAGTTGACTGTGGCAAGGCTGAGGAGAGTCGCAGTACCTGTTCTCAGTCAAGCAGAGCTTTCAGCCCTACCTTGGAACGTTTCCTAGTTCTCCTTTCCTCATTGACCCGTCTATAGTTCCGAACGGTCGCCACAGGATAAGTTCCATGTGGGGTGGTCCAAGTTCCGGTGGTTTCAGGCAACGATTAACCGGACTTCCTGGCCCCTATGGGACCAGCAGAACTATTAGACCTGCAATGGGTGTTGACCTATGGAACCTCTTGATGGGAGTGGATATTCTCGTCCTTACCCCACATTCTTGATGCTGTTCTCGGACTCGTCAAAGAAAAGGGGGGGGGGGGGGGGCATGTTCCAGTCCAGGCCTATGGTCAGGACATGAAGGATACCTCTCCATCATTCAGGCAGGCTTAGGGGCTGTAGTCTGGCCCCTCTACGGATCCTACAGCTCCTGCCGAGTCGCTCCGTGCGCGTCAACTTCATGATTCTGGCGTGTTCTAACCAGCAGGGGACGCATTTTCACACCTTCACATCTTGCAGTAGAGATACCGAGATGATTGAGATACTCTCAATACCACCATCGGCTCTCATTCCAGGCAGAGGAATGTTCTCTCCGACTATCCGAGCAGAGCCTCGTAGAGAGAGTGTACCTGGGGGTCTTTGGCCTTGAGTAACCAGCAAGTCCTGGTCTGGGGGACCTGATCGCGACAGCTTGGAACCTCAAGCTTCCGCTGTTCTTCCCCCCAGTCTCAGACCCCGAGACTCTGGCAAGATGCATTCCGGTGATGGTGGGACAACTTCGATGCCTGCGTCTTCCCTCCTTTTTGTCTGTGGAGAATGGGTCTCAACAAGACCAGGTTGTCTGTCAACCTTTCAATGGGAGAAATCCACTGGGACTATGCGCAGAACGGTTTCTGGACCCTCTGCTTCCCCTGACGGAACTCCCGGGAGAGCTTCTCCCACGGACAGACTACTCAAACAACCGCACTGCAACATCTTTCACGAACCGGGGCGTCGCTTCGGCTTCATGCCTGGAGACACTACGCCTCCTCCTCAAGAAGAGACAACCCGCTACAGTCGCGGGACGGAGGTCGCGTCATCTGCGATAGTCATCCGCAGGGGTCTTCCAGGCGAAGTGAAGAGTCTTCGGTGGTTGGTGCCATGGGAGATATACCTCTTCCCTTGAGGCCTCTTCTCCAGCAATAACGGTCTTATTGCCTTTCGGCGGGAGGAAACTCCTTTCCGCTCTCGGCAATGAAGCCTGTCGCTCAGCCTTTCCCTGACCTTCAGGCTTAAAGGAATAACTTTTTCCTGCCCGCTGGATCTTTCCTCGCTCATGCGAAGCTACGATCGTCCCTGCCCTAGTCGGAGTGAGACCTCCAACTTGGAGCATGGCTCGGACTTTTTAGTCCCTTAAGAGATCTTCTCAAGACCCTTTACGACAGGCCTCTGACTTTATTCCGTCTTGGGTCTCCTGCTCACTCTGGCCGCGGCCAGTGTGTTAGCAATCTTCTTGGTCTTGTACGACTCCGCCCTTTCTAAGGAAGGGGGGAAGGCAACATTCAGGTTCACTCCTGAGTTGTTGGCTAGACTCAGAATCTTGGGGTCCCGGCCCTTCGGTCCAATTCCTTCAAGATTTCGAGTCTCCATTCTGTATCTGATGTCCCAAAACCTTCTCTTTCTTGCCAGTAAAGGAATCGAGAGGTTAGCTTCGGGAACAGCTGCAGTTTGTCCTCAGTTGCAGCCGATTTAGGAGCACAAGGAGGACACGGGGGAGAGTCACCAGTATACCTCTTCAGCTCGGACTCAAGGACATTCATCTCGACCTGTCTCCAGACCCTCCCCCGTCACGTCGCCCTACAGCACGATGTTGGATACATCGCAACGTTCCTCGCCTTCGAGTAATACTACTCTGTGACGCAGGTGCTACAAGCTGGAGTCTGGAAGCGTCTAATGACCTTCGCAGCCCACTTCTTGCAGGGCGTGACCCACAGGAGTTTCGATACGTTTTCTATCGCTCTGTGGTGGCTACACAACAGCTGGTCTAACCTCAGGCTCCTTTTTGGACAGGTAGCAGAAGGTTGAGGGCATTGTTATCAGGTTTTAGTCTGCATGAATGAAAGAAGTATGTCTGGCCCTTATTTCTTTCTTCATCATCCCCTCTACGGGGAAGCAGCATCCTGGTCTCTGCATAGCTGACCTCGAACCTCTGCAGGTAAACCATGCTTCCTTGTGTTCCGAGTATTGAGTCAATACTGTCGAGTTCCCCATACCCTGACGAGGTGGTATTGGGAACGTCCTAACCCAGAGTTCCTTCTGGAATTCCAGGTCAACTGCCTAGGACGGATCACACTTCTTCCTTCACACACAAGCTTATGTAGGCCACACGGTTCCTTGCGGAGCAAGGAACTTGTGAGGTGCAGGGACTCCTTTTCTCGAGTGCGACTCACTCGGACTCTGAGTCCCCGGGTAAAACCAAAGCAGGTATGGCTGGGGACTATCCACCCTACCTAAGGGGTAAGTCACCCAATGTAAATAGCGTGGTTTGTATTTCGGTTACGGAACAAATGACAAATTCGAAGATAATTTGTATTTTTCCTAACCATACAAACCTTAGCTATTTACACATATTTGCCTGCCAGCCCTGTCCCCCAAGACAAGTCCTACCTCTAAGTGAAAGTGAGCATTCACCTGTGTGTGAGGGGGGGAGGGGTAGCTAGCTACCACTCCCCTACCCCCCCGCTAACTAGCGCGGGGGTAATACACCCTCGTTAAATTCTAATGGCTCGCCATTTCAGCTGCGCTAAAAGGTAAACCCAATGTAAATAGCTAAGGTTTGTATGGTTAGGAAAAATACAAATTATCTTCGAATTTGTCATATCGCGTCCCGTTCATAACATCTCAACCTCCCCTGACGGCGAATCCAGTGTCGTTGAGCTCCTATGCCATGGGATTGGCAAAGGGGCTAGCCCTTCGGGCAGAAGTCGAGACCATGCTCAAGGAGGATGCTCTCCAGGAGGTCGTAGACGGCTCCCCAGGCTTCTTCGGTCGACTCTTTCTTGTAAAGAAGGCGTCTGGAGGCTGGAGACCCGTCATCGACCTCTCAGCCCTGAACAAGTTTGTCAAACAAACTTCGTTCAGCATGAAGACAGCAGACACGGTCAGACTTGCAGTGGGACCGCAAGACTTCATGTGCACACTGGATCTGAAGGACACATACTTACAGATCCCAATCCATCCGTCTTCCAGGAAGTACCTAAGATTCAACCTAGACAACAAGATCTACCAGTTCAAGGTGCTGTGTTTCGGTCTCTCCACATTACCTCAGATGTTCACCAGTGTTTTCACACTGATATCTTCGGTGGGCGCACAGGAACGGCATCCGTCTCCTCCGTTATCTGGATGACTAGCTGATCCTGGCAGACTCGGAGTCGACCCTTCTTCGACACCGAGACAGGCTTCTGGGAATTTGCCAAGATCTAGGGATCACGGTAAATCTCGAGAAGTCCCCTCTGCTCCCAACACAACGACTGGTATATCTAGGCATGATATTAGACACCAATCTCCACAAAACCTTTCCATCAGATGACAGGATAGCAAGGCTGAGGAGAGTTGCAGAGCCTTTCCTCAGTCGAGAAGACCTTCCAGCCCAATCTTGGTTACGTCTCTTAGGTCACCTAGCCTCCTTGGCCCGTCTAGTTCCCAACGGCTGCCTCAGAATGAGATCTCTGCAGTGGCGGGTCAAGTCCCGGTGGAATCAAGGCATCGATTCCCCGGACTCTCTGGTCTCGATAGGACCTGCGGAACAGACGGACCTGCGGTGGTGGCTGACCGACAACAACCTTCGAAAGGGAGTGGATCTTCTCGTCCTTCCCCCGGATTTGATGCTGTTTTCGGACGCATCAAAAGAAGGGTGGGGGGCCCACGTTCTGAACCAGAGGGCCTCAGGCCTATGGTCAGAATCAGAAAAGTACCTCCACATCAACCTGCTAGAGATGAAGGCCGTATTTCTGGCCCCTCAACAGTTCCAACAGACCCTGGCGGGCCACTCCGTGGTGGTGATGAGCGACAACACCACAGTAGTGGCTTATATCAACAAGCAGGGAGGTACCTTTTCACGACAGCTATCCCATCTTGCAGTAGAGATACTGAGATGGACCGAAGTCCACTCGATACGTCTATTAGCTGACTTCATTCCTGGCAAAAGGAATGTGCTCGCCGACAGTCTGAGTAGAGCTTCGCAGATAGTGAGTACTGAGTGGTCTTTGGATCCTCAAGTAGCCAACAAAGTCCTGACTTTGTGGGGTTCCCCGACAGTGGACCTGTTGGCGACAGCCTTGAATTTCAAGCTGCCGCTGTACTGCTCCCCAGTCCCGGACCCCAGGCACTCTGGCAAGATGCCTTCCAACAACGGTGGGACAACATCGACGTCTACGCCTTCCCACCGTTATGTCTGATGAGAAGGGTGCTCAACAAGACCAGACTATCGGTCAACCTGTCAATGACCTTAATAGCTCCGCTATGGCATCATGCAGAGTGGTTCCCGGACCTTCTGCAGCTCCTGATGGAACTCCCGAGAGGGCTTCCCCCACGACACGAGCTACTCATACAACCACATTGCAACATCTTTCACAAAGACGTAGCATCGCTTCGGCTTCACGCCTGGAGACTATCCAGCGTCTCCTCACTGAGAGAGGCTTTTTGCAACAAGTTGCTGAAAGGATGTCTTGACACCTGCGAAAGTCATCCACAGGGGTCTACCAGGCGAAGTGGAGAGTCTTCTGTGGTTGGTGTCGTGGGAGGGGTATCTCTCCCCTCGATGCCACTATTCCAGCAATAGCGGAGTTTCTCGTGTATTTGCGGGAGGAAATGAGCCTTTCGGTCTCGGCGGTGAAAGGCTATCGCTCAGCCTTAAGCCTAGCCTTCAGGCTGAAAGGAATAGACATTTCCTCCTCGCTGGAACTCTCCTTACTCATACGAAGCTACGAGCTTACCTGCCCTCAGTCGGAAGTGAGACCTCCTCCATGGAACGTGGTTCGGGTCCTCAGGGCTCTGAAGAGACCCCCGTTCGAACCATTACGCCAGGCCTCTGACCAACACCTGACTTGGAAGACTTGTATTCCTGCTCGCTCTGGCTTCGGCCAAGAGAACAGCTGCAGTCCGTCCCCGCGTGCAAGCTCTGTTTGTGAGCACGGGAAGGATGAAGAGGAGGGTCACCAAGAATACCATCTCAGCCTGGATTCGACGGACCATTCATCATGCCTTGAATCCAGACCCTCCTCTGTCACGTCGCCCTAGGGCACACGATGTCGGGCATCGCTACGTCCCTGGCCTTCAAGAGAAACTTCTCTGTGACGCAGGTGTTACAAGCTGGGATCTGGAAGCGTCAAACGACCTTCACAGACCACTAACTGTAGGACGTGACCCACAGGAGCCTCGATACTTTTTCTATCGGCCCTGTGGTGGCTGCACAACAGCTGGTCTAACCTCAGGCTCCTTAGTGGACAAGTAGCAGAAGGTTGAGAGCACTGTTACCCGGTTTTAGTCTGCGTGAATGAAAGAGTATGTCTGGCCCTTACTTCTTTCTTCATCCTCCCCTCACTTGGGGAATGCAGCATCTTGGGTCTCTGCATAGCTGACCTCAAACCTCTGCAGGTAAACCATGCTTCCTTGTGTTCCTAGTATTAAGAATAATACTGTCGCGTCCCCCATACCCTGACGAGGTGGTATTGGGACGTCCTAGCCTAGAATTCCATCTAAAGGACTTCAGGTCAACTTCCTAGGACGAGTCACACATCATTTCTCCACACACAACTTATGTAGGCCACACCTTTCTTGCGTAGCAAGAAACTTGCGAGGTGCAGGGACTCTTTTTTTCGAGTGCTGCTCACTCGGATTCTGAGTCCCCGGGTAAGCCAAAGCCAGTAAGGCTGGGGACTTTCCACCCTGCCTAAGGGTAAGTCACCCTATGTAAATAGCGTGGTTTGTATTTCGGTTATGGAACAAATGACAAATTCGGAGATAATTTGTATTTTTCCTAACCATACAAACCTTAGCTATTTACACATACTTGCCCGCCAGCCCTGTCCCCCAAGACAAGTCCTACCTCTAAGTGAAGTGAGGCAGCTCACCAGTGTGGGGTGGGGAGGGGTAGCTAGCTACCCCTCCCCTACCCCCGTGCTAACTAGCGCGGGGGTAGTTTAACCCTCGTTAAAATCTAATGGCTCGTCATTTCAGCTATGTCGAAAGTAAACCCCCTATGTAAATAGCTAAGCTTTGTATGGTTAGGAAAAATACAAATTATCTCCGAATTTGTCATATATATATATATATATATATATATATATATATATATATATATATATATATATATATATATATATATATATATATATATATATATATATATATACATATATATATATATGTATATAAATATGTATATATATATATATACATATATATATATACTGTATATATATACAGTGATGCCTCAGCATACGAAAGTAATCCGTTTAGGATACGGTTTCGTATGCTGATTTTTTCGTATCCTGAGTCGCGTTTTACATGTAAATATCCTAATCCGCTCCAAGCCTTACGAAAAGACACCTTTTCTTTCATAAACACACTAAACTGTAGTAATAAACATGCAATGCAGCCATTTCTATCATTCAATAATTAACCCAACCGTTAAAAACAGCCTAATCCATTCCAGAAACCACCATGAGATTATTCAATAATGTAGTTATAGCCTAGTTATCCCCTTCAAGCCCTAAGAAAACGGTCCGTTTTCTTTACTACTGTATAAAAGTTACGGTACTGTATGTAAAGCATTTGGATCAGTGAAGGTGTATTGTTACCTGTACACCTAAATTAAGGGTTGATATCCTGAAAAAAAAGGTACTGTACTCTCGGCGACCAGTTGGGATCTCGTATCCTGAATTTTTCGTAAGCAGAAACTTTCGTATCCAGAGGTATCACTGTATATATATATATATATATATATATATATATATATATATATATATATATATATATATATATTTTTGGGCTCAAGCCATGGCGTCCTGATGGAAGGTTCCTTTTTTGGTAGCTTCCTTGGGTATAAGACTACTAAGATATTCCCAGAGAATTTAACCACAGGTTATCACAGAATTCTAACTTCTGGAGCGAGTATCTCAAAGGTTTCCCCTTAAGACATCGTAATACAACAGGGGACGCGCATGTCTGAACGCGCCACATAGCTATCTTCACCCCGAACAGAGTTAATGCTTCGGTGTGTAAGGACTGAGAATAGCTGGGAGCCGTTCCACAGCTAATCTCACTCGTGGCTACTACTGATACTCGAGACGTAAACAAACGGACGCCATTGCTCTAATGACGTCACGCCCGTCTTCATCCTTTGTTTAGTAGCTGCCCTACTTAGACGGATTTTCCCTGTGTTAACTTTATCGTTTTGCATCTTCGCTATGTCGTTACCTTCAGCCTCGCCTTCTTCTGGAAAGTTGAGTACAAGGTTCCAGTATTGTTTAATTAAGCTCTGGCCGTAAAGTAAATATTACTTTTCGAGATAATTGCTGTTTTGTGGCAGAGCTGTGCCTCTACCGGACCCGCCATTTTATGGCATCGTTGTTGTTATGCATGTCTTATTTAGTTAGCCACAACAACGTTTCCGGCATTATATACTAATCGAATACATTAGTTTATTTAGTCTTCATAGCTAGGAACTTTTATATCGTGTTTAGACGCTTTTTATCGGTCATCGATTGACCTCATACCAGTCGGCTACTATAGCCCCCAGGCCAGGAGCCTACATACAAGTGTTCATGCATGATTTATTAGTGATCCTAGACTAAGTTATGAAGATAGTGGCATTATTTTACAATACTTTTGACAGTGATGCAAATGTTTTCGCCTTCAGGGACCATATAGGGGATAGGCTAGTCAGTGACTCTTTCTAGCCTAACCTAATGTTAGGACCCCTATATGCTTCCTTCATCCCCTGCCTTGGCATTCCCTCTATTTAGCCTTGATTCCTTTTCTGAGTAAAGGGATTAATTGTCTAATAGAGTATATATCGCCTCTCTGTCCTCCCTAAAGGAATGAACCCCCTTTAGGGTTGCGTCCGAGAGTGAGGTTAGGCTAGCCTACCTCTATGGCAGGATAGTCTATGACTTTCCTGCGATAGCGATATGTCTTCTTCCTTTCCTAGTTCAGGACTCTTAGCCCTGTTCTAGGTTAGGTTAGGAAGGTTTCTCTGTTCCATGCTGAAACTGTACTCTTGCACCGTTTTAGCTGATCTGCCTGATCTTAGGTTAGGGAGTGTCCTCCCTTTCCTTAGTGGCCGCTCTGGTACAGAAACCCTTCCTGGGAAGACTTCTCTCTTCTCCCTCCCCACCTATCTCTTGTATAGCCTAGCCTATGCTTAGGTTAGTTTATACCCATCTGTCCCCTGTCCTACAACTCCTCCTTAGGGTGGAATAGTAGGGCTACCCGAGCTTCCTTGTGCAGTCCGCTCTGGTACACATACCTTCATAGTGTCCTATAAGGTTAGTTACTAGTGTAGTCCTGCATATGGGAGTCTCCCCCCCCCCTTGGGTGTTCCCTAGCCCTCCCTTGGGCTACCTTGCTCCCGGTCCCTAGTGACCCCTGCTCATGGATGTTAGAGCCTGCCTCTATCATGGGTACACCCCCTCAGGGAGGGGGAGGGATGTTTGGATTCCTGATGGTACTTCCTACATCCCTTCCCCCCTCCCCCCTGTCTCTCTCCCTATCCGGGTGCCGGTCTCTTGCCGCCTCTACTGTCGGCAATACCTGCCTCCTACTTGGTGACTCTCCCTAACCTTGCCGCCAGCCCCCCGTGTACCGAGGGACTGCCGGCTGCCGCCGGCTACTACCGGCGGCTCTCCTCCTCCTAGCTTGTCGTCCGCTTGCCGGTCGGCCGCCGGAGTGCCGGCATATACTGCCGGCAACCCGGTACAACCTTAACCATCCTTATCCCAGTCACCAATCTGGCATCCTCCGACTGCCGGAGCCGCCGCTCCCTGCCGGCGTGCCGCCGTTGTGCCGGCGGCCGCCATCCTGGTATTTGACTGACTTTGAACATTGTCTGTCCTAATGCCAGAATCTATGCTGGAGCGAGCTCCGGCATGCCGGCGGCTTGCCGGATGCCCCGGAGGCGTCAAGAATACTTGCACCCCCTTCCTGTAGCTATCATAACACTATGATAGCCCTATATCGCAAACAGATAAGCTGCTTCTGCTATTAAGATCAGTACCTAGTACTGCTCTATTAGTGATCATGCTGTCTCTTTGCATTCTTCTAATTCCAGCATGCTATGTGCATCTTAGCACGGCTGGTTGCCAGAAGCAGTTACCTTTTAAATGAGGCCTTCTGGCCCTTAACTGGGAACCGAATGAATTCGGTCCCAATCTTGTCCTTGGTTTTTTCCATGGAATTCCAAAATACTTGGAATTCTAGGGAATTATATCCAGTGCCCTCGGTCACTCGGGTTATCCAGGGACCAAGCTTATGGTAACCAGCCGGGCGAGATGCATGGAGCATGTTCTCCTTTACTATTTTCATTCTCTATGCATCACACCTTCATTAAGTTAAAATTAATAATTAATATTAACTTAGTTTAAGAGCCATTCTTATGACTCCCCCATACTCATTTTCTCTTTCTTCCACAGGAGGAGCAGATGAAGTGTGATTTCGCCTTCTGCGCTGTGAAACGCCCGCAGTTTTACGGGCATACGGCTTGCAGGACTCACGCCCCTTGTGCAGACAAGAAAGGGGATTTGAAGTTTTGGAATCCACTGGATTGTACGGTCTGTCAGGCTCACCTAGTTGAGGCCTTCCATAATCCTCCTTCAGCGGAGGTTAGAGACATTTCTCGTGAAAAGCTGCGCAAGTGGGTGCGTGGCTTCCAGAAAAATGCTACCGGACCGTACCTGGCCACCGAAGAACTGAGGTCACTATTGTTCCCTAAGGCCTCCCCTGACTCAGTGGTACCCAAAGACGTGATCCCCACTGTCCAAATTACGGTGGAACCTGATGTAGTCATGGCTCAGTCCATGCACGAGTGTCGTTTAGATTCCGAAGATGACGAACAGATTTCGGATGTCTCGGAAGACACGGAGAAAACGCTTATGGCTCAAGGAGCCGAAGACGACGAAGACAAGGTGGAATACACCGAGTCGGAGCAAGAAGCTGCTCCCTCGTCCATCCCCCCTCCTACTCCTACGCCGACGGAAATGTCTATTCCGTCTACCTCCTCGACTCCGGATCCTTCTTCTTCCACTCAAGAACTGATCCGGCTGATTAGAGCCGTCATGGACGACAGGCTGAAGGAGAACCAGGAGTCCATCAGGTCGATGATAGGATCCAGAGAGCCGAAGAAGATTTCGGTCAAGGATCTCCCCGCTTGCTCTCATGCCAACCCGTGGAGGTATGCAGAGCATATGGTTATTGCGACCGGCAGGATCTTTGTCAGTGATAAGATCGGCACGGTCCCTTTGGAAGATGTGGAGTTCTTCCCAAGCTTTGAGGCCTACCCGGACTGTTACGTCCGGCTTCGTTCCGAACCTGCCTCGAAGGAAGAGACCGAACCTAAGGAAGAGATAGTGTTCGATCTCGCAAAGGCCCAGGCTATGCTAGCCTCCGCATTCAAGAGTAGAGGCTTTACCTGCTCTAAGCTTCCGGCATTGAGCAAGAAGCACCCTACTTACGTTGCACCTGATACTGCGGTTCTTCCATTCTTGGAAAAGGCCTTAGCTGCATGCCTTAAAGCGGCGGAAGAAGGGAAACCCTGCCCTGCACTGGAGGAGTGCAGACCCTTCTCCATCGTGACCCCCCCTGACGCTCGACACTGGAAAGATGTTCAACATACTTTCGTCGTGGGAAGGCTCGATCCTGACGTCGCCGGACGTCAGTTTAATGAAGACCTCCCAAAGCTCAACGATCACCTCCTTCGCCGGGAACAAGACACGAAGGAGAGGCTTGCGGCATCTCTTTCTCATCAAGTCCAACTGGAAGTTATGGCCTGTGACACTAGAGTACCAGATCACTACATGGTACTCTCCAAATCCCACTTACTGACGGTAATGAAGGACTTGTACCACTTCATAAAGGCTCGAAGAGCCTGTCGTGAATTCGTGTTTGCAGGTGCCACCGTGAAACACGAACCCCGGAGGCTGATTTCCTCCAACATCTGGGGAAAGCACCTGTTTCCTTCTGACCTTGTGAAGGAAATCACTGACAGAGCCGCCACGGAGAATAGGAACCTTCTCCACAAGTGGGGCATGTCCAAGAAAAGGAAACCCTCTCAGGACGACGGACCTCAGCCTAAGAGGAAACCCCAAAAGTCAAAACCCCAGCAACGTCAGCAAAGACGTCAGTTTCCGGGACCCGCTACCTCCCAAGTGGTTGCCCAACCACAACAGACCTTTCAATTGGTCCCCCAACCGGTGTTGTCACAGTCACCGGTCTTCACCCCTGCCTTTGAGCAACCATCAACTACCTTTCATGCCAAAGGTAGAGGCTCATTCAGGGGTGCAAGCAAAGACGCATCTCGCCGTCCCTCCAGAGGTAGAGGAGGAAAGGGAGCTAGCGGCCGAGGCAACAAGTCCTCGGGACACCAGAAGCAATGAAGTGCTTCCGGTGGGAGGAAGACTCCGCCAATTCCAGGATCGTTGGACCTTCGATCCCTGGGCACACAGCATCGTCAAGAAGGGTCTAGGCTGGAGTTGGACTCAACCACCCCCAATCTTCCAGCAATTCTTCCAGCAATCAACCCCCCTTCTGGAAGAATATGTTCTAGACCTCTTGAACAAGAAGGTGATAAGGAAGGTAAAGTCCACCAGGTTCCAAGGGAGACTGTTTTGTGTTCCCAAGAAGGACTCAGACAAACTCAGAGTCATTCTGGACTTATCCCCCCTCAACAAGTTCATAGAGAACAACAAATTCAAGATGCTGACGCTTCAACAAATAAGGACCCTTCTGCCTCAAGGTTCCTACACGGTCTCTATAGACCTGGCGGATGCCTACTGGCACATTCCAATGAACCATCACGCTTCCTCCTACCTAGGATTTCGACTCCAAAGGAAAAGCTACGCCTTCCGGGCCATGCCCTTCGGCCTCAATGTGGCCCCTCGGATCTTCACAAAACTGGCGGATGCCATAGTACAACAGCTCCGCCTAAGAAACGTCCAGGTGATGGCCTACCTCGACGACTGGCTAGTCTGGGCTCCATCGCCCGAAGAGTGTGCAAAGTCTTGCAACGAAGTTACCCAGTACCTAGAACACCTGGGATTCAAGATCAACGAGAAAAAATCTCGCCTCTCTCCAGCTCAGAAGTTTCAGTGGTTGGGAATCCACTGGAATCTTCAGTCACACCGCCTTTCCATCCCCCAGAAGAAAAGGAAGGAAATAGCAGGGTCTGTCAAGCGACTACTGAAATCCAAACGCATTTCAAGACGACAGCAGGAACGAGTTCTAGGCTCTCTACAATTCGCCTCAGTGACAAACCCAGTGCTTCGTGCACAGCTAAAGGATGCCGCGGGAGTCTGGAGACGTTCGGCATCCATCGCTCGAAGAGACCTCAAGAGACGGCTTCCAAACAGACTGCGACGCCTCCTAAAGCCGTGGTCGGAAGAAAAGGCCCTGAAAAGGTCCATTCCTCTCCAACACCCTCCTCCATCACTCAACATCCACACGGATGCCTCACTGGAAGGTTGGGGAGGTCACTCCCACCAGAAACAGGTTCAAGGTACCTGGTCTCCACTATTCAAGACGTTCCACATAAACATCTTGGAGGCCATGGCGGTCCTTCTAACTCTGAAGAAGTTATCCCCGCCGCCCTCGATCCACATCCGTCTAACCCTAGACAACTCGGTGGTAGTTCGTTGTCTCAATCGCCAAGGCTCAAGATCGCCCCAGATAAATCAGGTGCTTCTCCCAATCTTCCGTCTGGCGGAGAAGAAGAAGTGGCACCTGTCTGCAGTTCACCTACAAGGATTCCGCAATGTGACAGCGGATGCTCTATCTCGGACAAACCCGATAGAGTCGGAATGGTCTCTAGACGCAAGATCGTTCTCCTTCATCTCTCACCAAGTCCCAGAACTTCAGATAGATCTCTTTGCAACGAGCGACAACAATTAACTTCCTCTGTACGTAGCCCCGTACGAGGACCCCAAAGCAGAAGCAGTGGACGCCATGTCACTGGACTGGAACAGATGGTCCGAGATCTACCTGTTCCCTCCCACCAACCTTCTGTTGAAAGTCCTCTCCAAACTGAGAACCTTCAAAGGGACAGCGGCCCTAGTGGCTCCCAAGTGGCCCCGGAGCAACTGGTACCCCCTGGTCCTGGAGCTGCAGCCCAAGCTGATCCCTCTCCCGGGCCCAGTTCTCTCTCAACAAGTACAGAAGTCGACTGTCTTCGCTTCATCATCGAAAATCAAGGACCTTCATCTCATGATTTTCTCTCCCTTGCCGCAAAGAAGAGGTTTGGGATCTCGAAGAAAAGTCTAGACTTCCTAGAGGAATACAAGACCGAATCCACGAGACGGCAATATGAATCATCCTGGAGGAAATGGGTCTCCTTTGTCAAGGCAAAAAATCCTAAAGAAATCACAATTGATTTCTGTATGTCCTTCTTTATTCACCTTCATGGACAAGGATTAGCAGCCAATACGATTTCAACCT
This sequence comes from Palaemon carinicauda, assembly GCF_036898095.1. Classification (NCBI taxonomy): domain Eukaryota; kingdom Metazoa; phylum Arthropoda; class Malacostraca; order Decapoda; family Palaemonidae; genus Palaemon; species Palaemon carinicauda. The sequence goes on from NC_090768.1 coordinate 22,003,673, forward strand.
GCAAATCGGCCTTGGCTAGACCAATTCTATATGCTTTCCAAATTGATCTGTCCAACGACATCTTCAACAAACTACCAAAAGCATGTGCTCGCCTACGTCCAGCACCCCCGCCGAAACCAATCTCCTGGTCACTAGACAAGGTACTCCATTTCGCCTCCAACTTGGACAATGATTCATGCCCCCTCAAGGATCTGACTCAGAAAGTTATATTTTTGTTTGCTCTCGCTTCGGGAGCTCGAGTCAGCGAAATAGTGGCATTATCAAGAGAAGAAGGACACATCCTGTTTACCGATTCAGGAGAAGTGACCCTCTCCCCTGATCCGACGTTTCTCGCTAAAAATGAATTACCCACCAAAAGATGGGGCCCTTGGAGAATATGCCCCCTGAAGGAGGATGTCTCTCTATGTCCAGTAGAGAGCCTCAAGGTCTATCTTCGCAGAACTTCGAACTTTGGTGGAGGCCAACTCTTCAAAGGAGAAACATCGGGCAGCGACCTGTCACTGAAACAATTAAGAGCGAAAATCACCTACTTCATTCGCAGAGCGGATCCGAACAGTACACCCGCTGGTCATGATCCTAGAAAAGTGGCATCTTCTCTGAAATTCTTTCAGAGCATGGACTTTGAAAGCCTTAAAAACTTCACGGGCTGGAAGTCCTCGCGAGTTTTCTTTAAACATTATGCGAAACAAGTGCACGAAGTCAAACATTTTGTGGTAGCCGCAGGTAGTGTTATGAAACCTGCACCTAACTCTGCGTAGAACAGTGAGTTACTTGGGACTCTAACTCTTCGGGTGCCTATGTTGACCCTCGAGCGATTCATAGTGATGTCAAAAAACACTTAGTGCTTTTATAACTGTTCTTATCCCAGGTGAAATGTCATAGTGTCACACAAGTGCCGCATGCCTTGAGCATGATGTGTTTTATTTAAAGACTTGCGTTCCTCGAGAACGAGTACCTACTAATATCCTGAAATTCCTTTTCAGATTCAAGAGCAAGCCTTTATTTCTATGTACATTATTATTACTGTAAATGAACTTTACTTTTGCTGTAAATTATTTAATTTCTGCATTGTGAAATAAAATTTCTATTTTATTACTTGTGCGTCTCTATCAGCTCCTACTTACTATGAAATACATACCTGTCATAGTTTTATTTATTCCTCCTTTCTTATGGTTATGAAGAATTTAAGATGTTTAATCCTAAATTATATTCACCCTGACTAAGTAAGGTTCCTACACGAATACTTACTTCTGATAACCAAGAGATGAACTCTATACACAGTGCCCAACCACCACTGGTCTAATTTCAGAATGTTCCTATACAAATACCAAACATTCCGCTTCATCTCTAAGTTCTTCAAGTTCTTCTCTCAGGATGAATAGCCCTTCAATACCACTTTGACGTCGGCATAGCCCATGGGAACTTCACTGCCAAGGGGGGCAGGATACTTCGTCCCTATGGTTCTTTATCTAAGATTACTTTGCTGTTTTGTCAATGCCTAGGCACTTAATACTGGGGGAAAATCTACCACGATACATTGATTCTCTGGTACTCTTCCATCAGGACGCCATGGCTTGAGCCCAAAAAACGGATTTTGAGCGAAGCGAAAAATCTATTTTTGGGTGAGATAGCCATGGCGTCCTGATGGACCCTCCCTACTACTTCGTCCAGTTTTGTTCCCACCCTGTGCTACTGTATCATGGTGATGGGCAGCAACTGGCTTCAGGATGAAGACGGGCGTGACGTCATTAGAGCAATGGCGTCCGTTTGTTTACGTCTCGAGTATCAGTAGTAGCCACGAGTGAGATTAGCTGTGGAACGGCTCCCAGCTATTCTCAGTCCTTACACACCGAAGCATTAACTCTGTTCGGGGTGAAGATAGCTATGTGGCGCGTTCAGACATGCGCGTCCCCTGTTGTATTACGATGTCTTAAGGGGAAACCTTTGAGATACTCGCTCCAGAAGTTAGAATTCTGTGATAACCTGTGGTTAAATTCTCTGGGAATATCTTAGTAGTCTTATACCCAAGGAAGCTACCAAAAAAGGAACCTTCCATCAGGACGCCATGGCTATCTCACCCAAAAATAGATTTTTCGCTTCGCTCAAAATCCGTTATATATATATATATATACAGTGATCCCTTGCTACTTCGCGGTTCGACTATCGCGGATTCACCACTTCGCGGATTTTTTTCATAACGCATGTATATACATATATCGCGGATTTTCCGGAAATTTCGCATATACCGCGATGTGACCGATGGTGCGAGATTGGAGAAAGTAAGGAAAATTGAATCATGATTGATTTTCAATATAAATGAAACTCTGAGGAGCAACAAAGATATCATTTGTTAGAGAGATAGAGAGAGGTAAGGAATGGGAGGTAGTGAAAAGTAGCCCACAGAGAGAGAGAGAGTGTGTGTGTGTTGTTTTAAATGTAATAAACAAAAAAATTTGATAGGTTATAACACATTGGTGCTTATGTAATATCAACTGTATAGACGGTTTGAATAAGTTAAGAAATGGTATAAACGATACTTTGTTAGTGTATTCGTACGCTCTCAAGAGCGGCAGCTAGACGTCAGCTGATCTGATCACAGCCAAAAGTAAAACAAAAAGAAGTCAACAATACTCGATTTTTAAAACACACCCGAAATTTAAAAACAAAAGTACACGCTTTCTTAATGTGCAATTAACTATTTAAAGAGTGGCAATTTTCTAGAATAAAATGATGTTTCCCAAAAAAATAGTGGTTTGCTGATGAAATCGGATGCCGTATTTTTAGCAACGATTGAAATGGATGTAAACTCGGCATAATTTTTTCGTTTCGTATTTAATTGACACTAAGAAAACTAATTTTAGTTTCTTCATCTATATGTAAGTATTGTATAACACGAAGAGAGAGAGAGAGAGAGAGAATGAATCAGCTGTTGTAATCGAATGCCGTGTTTTTGTTTCGTGAGAATTTCATCGCCACGACTAACAACAACATACTGTACTGAACTTTACAGTATTATACAGACTACTGTAATATGATAAAATAAAATATTTGTAATAACCTATTTTATATGAAAATGGGGCTATTTTTTTTGTTTAAAATTTACATTTACGTACGTAAAACAACTCTCTCTCTCTCTCTCTCTCTCTCTCTCTCTCTCTCTCATCTCTCTCCTCTCTCTCCTCCTCTCTCTCTCTCTCTCTCTCTTTCGTAAATTGTTTTCCTGCTTTGCTACGTAGTGTATTATTTTTATATAGATACGGTAAATAATATTTGTAATAACATATTTTCTAAAAGCTTTTATTGTAATATCATTATTTATCACTTTCATCATGCGCGTTAAATACCTTCGTTTGTTTATTACGATCGAAGATGGAGCGTACTTTATGATGCTCGAGTGCTTGGACAAGGATTGAAACTGGTAGAGGAGCTGGCGAAGGGGAGTTCCCCTTGAGAAGCTCTCTGCCCGGCAGGGGTCGTTCTCGGCAGCAGAGATCCTTAGCCACGAGAAGGTCGCTAAGTGTGCCATGCAGGCCACTTCGTGGCTGGACTTTTGGCTAGGATCTCTGGGCATCCTATTGCGATCGGAGGACTTGTCCAAGGAGACCAATAGGAAGGCCCTGGAGACCTTCTTGCTCTCGGGCACCCGCTCCATCGAGTTTTTGGTGCACCAGGTTACCACCCTGTGGGCCAACTCGGTGTTGAAGCGTCGCGATGCTGTGTCCGAGAGATTCCATCCGAAGGTCCTCGCCGTGGATGTGTGTAGGCTCCGACATTCTTCCCTTCTAGGGGAGAACCTGTTTGAGCCTCAAGACATGGAGCGAACGGCTGAGAGGTGGAGGAAATCCAGCACGGACTCCCTCCTCCATAGGGCCTTTACAACTCGGCCCTATAAGCCTCCAGCCCCGCCACAACAGCAGCAACAGCCTTGTAAGGCTCCAAAGCAGGCACCGGCAGTTAAGAAGGTGGTGTCTAAGCCCCAGCCCTTTCCAGCCAAGGTCAAGAGGGGCGGTAAGTCCTCCAGGGGAGGCAAGACTCCTAGGGGTGGCGGGCCGCGGCCGCAAGCCCTAGGGGTGGCAGTCCCCTGCGTGTCCACCTGTGGGGGGATGCCCTTCAGCGTTGCGTCCGCAGGTGGCAGCAACACGGGGCCGATGCTTGGACGGTCTCAGTGATCGGCCAAGGCTATCGCGTCCCGTTCACAACATCTCAACCTCCCCTGACAGCGAATCCAGTGTCGTTGAGCTCCTATGCCACGGGATCGGCAAAGGGGCTGGCCCTTCAGGCCGAAGTCGAGACCATGCTCGAGAAGGGTGCTCTCCAGGAGGTCGTCGACGGCTCCCCAGGCTTCTTCAGTCGACTCTTTCTTGTAAAGAAGGCTACTGGAGGCTGGAGACCCGTTATCGACCTCTCAGCTCTGAACGGGTTTGTCAAGCAAACCCGGTTCAGCATGGAAACAGCAGACACGGTCAGACTTGCGGTGAGACCACAAGACTTCATGTGCACACTGGATCTAAAGGACGCGTACTTCCAGATCCCAATCCATCCGTCTTCCAGGAAGTACCTGAGATTTTGCCTAGACGACAAGATCTACAAGTTCAAGGTGCTGTGTTTCGGTCTCTCCACAGCTCCTCAGGTGTTCACCAGAGTGTTCACCCTGATTTCATCTTGGGCGCACAGGAACGGCATTCGTCTCCTTCGTTATCTGGACGATTGGCTGATCCTAGCAGACTCGGAGTCGACCCTTCTTCGGCACCGAGACAGGCGTCTGGATCTTTGCCAGGATCTGGGGATCGTGGTAAACCTCGAGAAGTCCTCTCTGCAGCCGTCCCAACGACTGGTTTAAATAGGCATGCTAATAGACACCAATCTCCACAAAGCCTTTCCATCAGACGACCGGATAGCAAGACTGAGGAGGGTGGCGGAACCCTTCCTCAGGCGAGAAGAACTCCCCGCCCAATCGTGATTGCGTCTCTTAGGTCACCTATCCTCCCTGGCTCGTCTGGTTCCAAACAGCCGCCTCAGGATGAGATCCCTTCAATGGCGGCTCAAGTCCCGGTGGAATCAAGGATCCGATTCCCCGGACATTCTGATCCCAATGGGGTCTCTGGAACAGACGGACTTGCGGTGGTGGCTGGTCGACGAGAACCTGCGGAAGGGAGTGAGTCTTCTCGTCCTCCCCCCGGAATTGACTCTGTTTTCGGACGCGTCAAAAGAAGGGTGGGGGCGCACGTTCTGAACCAGAGGGCCTCAGGCCTTTGGTCAGAATCAGAAAAGTGCCTACACATCAACCTGCTAGAATTGAAGGACGTCTTTCTGGCTCTTCAGCAGTTCCAACAGTCCCTGGCGGGTCACTCCGTGGTGGTGATGAGCGACAACACCACGGTAGTGGCTTATATTAACAAGCAGGGAGGCACTTTTTCGCAGCAGCTATCCCATCTTGCAGTAGAGACTCTGAGGTGGACCGAAACCCACTCGATAAACACTATCAGCTTGCTTCATTCCTGACTAGAGGAATGTGCTCGCCGACAGTCTGAGCAGGGCCTCGCAGATAGTGAGTACTGAGTGGTCTTTGGATCCTCAGATAGCCAACAAAGTCCTGACTTTGTGGGGTTCCCCGACTGTGGACTTGTTCGCGACAGCTTTGAACTTCAAGCTGCCCCTGTACTGCTCCCCAGTCCCGGACCCCAAGGCACTCTGGCAAGATGCTTTCCAGCAACGGTGGGACAACATCGACGTGGACGCCTTCCCACCGTTCTGTCTGATGAGAAGGGTGCTCAACAGGACCAGACTATCGGTCAACTGTTCGATGACTCTGGTAGCTCCGCTATGGCATCACGCGGAATGGTTTTCCGGACCTTCTGCAGCTCCCGAGGGAGCTTCCTCCACGACACGAGCTTCTCAGACAACCCCACTCCGGCGTCCCTCACAGGGCCGTAGCCTCGCTTCGGCTTCACGCCTGGAGACTATCCAACGTCCCCTCGCGGAGAGAGGCTTTTCGCAACAGGTTGCGGAGAGAATGTCTCGGCACCTGCGAAGGTCCTCTGAGGGAGTCTACCAAGCAAAGTGGAGAGTCTTGTTGTTGGTGTCGTGGAAGGGGTATCTCTCCACTCGATGCCACTATTCCAGCAATAGCGGACTTCCTCGTTTATCTGCGGGAAGAAATGCGCCCTTTCTGTCTCGGCAGTGAAAGGCTATCGCTCAGCCTTAAGCTTGGCCTTCAGACTGAAGGGCGTGGATATTTCTTCATCGCTAGAACTCTCTTTACTCATACGTAGCTATGAGCTTACCTGCCCCCAGTCGGAAGTGAGACCTCCTCCTTGGAACGTGGTTCGAGTCCTCAGGTCTCTTAAGAGACCTTCCTTCGAGCCATTACGCCAGGCTTCCGATCGCCACCTGTCTTGGAAGACGGCTTTCCTACTCGCTTTGGCTTCGGCCAAGCGGGGTAGTGAACTTCATGGTCTCTCGTACGACATCGCCCATTCAAGGGGATGGGGGAGGTAACGTTCAGGTTCGTCCCTGAGTTTGTTGCCAAGACTCAGAATCCTGGAGTGCCGGATCCTCGGTTCGACTCTTTCAGGATCGCGAGTCTCCGTTCTGTAACAAGCGACCCAGACCAGCTGCTACTATGTCCAGTGAGGTGTCTGAGGGCACTACTTGAAGAGAACGGCTGCAGTCCGTCCTCAAGTGCGA